>NC_045732.1:11553683-11853683 GCF_009834535.1 Camelus ferus
CCCCCCGCCCTTCCTCCCTCCTTCCTCCCACAAAGTGCTCACCACAAAGCCTGACACATAACAAATGCTTGAGCAAGGAGCGTCACCTTTACTCAACCTGAGAGACGCAGGTGGCCTCAGGCAGAGAGCAGCCCACTCACAGAATCAAAACTTTCCTCCCATCGAGGCGACGCAAGACGCATACACTTGTGGGTTTAGTGCTCACCCTAAAGCAACTGACTCAACCCGTCTCCCGCCCTCGGCATCCTTTTGCAAACACACTTCACCCTCTTAGGGATTTCTTCAGAAGTGTCCGGGTGAAGTCTGCAACCTGGTTTCCCTCTGCCTTAATTCATACTTTTATTGGGAAATACTATTCATTTCGCTGTTACGTTCCATGTTACATTTGATGTTAATTTCAATAATTCCTTCTCCTGATTTTAATTCATCTTCTGGATTTAGCTGATGCAGCCACTCCTTCCCCAGACATCCTGGTCCCTGACAGTGTAGAATCTGCAACGTTTATCATCTTTTTTTTCCCCCCACATATTTTTCGCTCCCATCACCACCACCTTACCAGTAACCATAACGAAGACCTTTAATTTGTTTCGGAGGCTCTGTAATAAGGTTGAATGCTAAAAACAGGTCTGGGCAAATCAAGTCTGGTTTAAAGGAGACGCATGAATAGCAGTCTACGGACGGAGTCTCCCCACATGGTCGAGAGGGAAGCCAGCAGGGAGGTGCTGAGCCGTAATTAATCTGACTCCCTCCACGGGGAAAAGGAAGGTTACCTTCGAGGCAGGCCTCTGACAGGCACACTTGCAACGTTGGAGAAGATACAGTTGCAGGTTTGTGCTTTCAGAGGACCCAACGCTTCCCTGGAAGAGCTGGGTGTAGACTTAGGTGTCTCCTGGGGATGTCACAGAATTTATCCTCTTACAGGAAAGCCGATGATTAATTATCAGGTGCGCTGCGAGCCATCGAAGCACAGCTTGCGGGCGAGTTGATTGAAAGCCCAGTGTCTGATGCAATTACCAGCTTGTCCATCAGGTTTCTCGAAATAGAGCATGGAGCCTCGCAGGGGGTGGGTTAAAATATTTATACTTGCATACATTGTCATGCTCAGCACTGAAACCATGCATCCAAAGGGACATCCGTTTGCATTTCCTCAAAAAAGTCCATGATGGCTTCAAAACTAAAAATACATCTATATATATATATATATTTTTTTAGCATTATGGTGGGTCATAAAAATACAGAGGAACGTCGAACACCTGCTTTACGTGTGAATTACGTGCAGGCAAAGCGTGCTCTGCAGGCGTCTGATGACAACGTTAAAGCAATTCTTTGAGCAATTAAAAATGAACATAGAAGTGGTTGCTCGTTTGCGAGGACAGTGCAAACGCACAATACAGGGTGATCGGAAGAGTGAGTCAGGGAAACTTGGAGGCGGTGAGATTTTGATGCGGACCTCAGAGCCTGGCGACACGAGTCCTTTCTTAGGGCACCTGTCTGCGAAGTAGGGGGGTCTCGCACTGAATCACACGCAGGGGACTCAATTCGCATGTGCAGCGTTAGTGCATATGTCTTCTCTCCTGAAGGGCACGCCTGACCCTCCGATAGAAACAATCGCTCTGTCCTCTGGGTTTTCTCTGTTTTACGTGATTCTTTTGTACCCGCATCACCTTCCCTCGTAAGGTTGCTTCTTTATGGTGTTTTCCTCGTCTTGACTGAGGGCCTTGGGAGTAGAATCTGTCAGTGAATCTTTGTCTCCCGTCTTACTCAAAAATAAATATTTTACAAATTGAAAAAAAAGGGGGAAATTTAAAGCCATTCTGTGTTTCATTGGCAGGCTTATGCATGTGAACTGCAACATGAATTACATCGTTTCTATATGCACAAAGTATGCATGAAACAGTTAAAAATGTGGCACACACACATAGTTGCAATTTGGAAATTTTTAATTAACATATGTACCTTGTTTTTAGACACCGCACACTTAATAGATGGGAGTGTCGTGTCAACGGGACTTTTATGTGCACCGGGAAACCAAAAAAAAAAAAATTGGGATTTGCTTTATTGCAATATGTGCTTTATTGCAGTGGTCTGGAACTAAAGCCTTAATTTTTCAGAGGGTTACCTGTAATCTGTGTTATGATGCCTTTCATCATTAGCTCAGTGTAAGTGAGAAAACAGATAAATCATTTATCAGAAATTTTTACTGCTGTTCCCTCTTCATGCCTTCCTTCCTGGGCAGCATATGTCCTCTCTTTTGTGCAGAAAGCAGATAAACTGTGTGAAAGGTGAACGGAGTGGGTGCGGTCGGTGAATGCACACCGTTCTTCTAACGTAGGGAGGCAGGAAGATGTCGCACGTTCTTCCTCGTGAATGAATGTTCGCCTTTCAGATGTCCCGTCGGAAAGTGCATCGCTCTCTTGATGGAAATATAAGAGTATTATTTTAAACCTCATTTCTTCCACACGTACGATGTGTCAAATGTCCCAGCAGTGGGTGTGGCCTCCAGCGTTAAAGGGCAGAGCTGGTTGCATAGTTTTGCAGAACCGGAGCTCAAAATTTCCACAGTGCAAATGCAGTTCCAAAAAACCCAGTTCTTGGAGGTGGTGGTGGTGGAGGGGTGGGCACTGTTGGGACCACGCAGCAGAGAGAGACCCTTGACATGATTTCCTTTGCTTTCTATTCAGTTGCAAGCCCGTTGGACAGGACCGGATAATGAATCCTTGCTCATTCCATCCGCTATGATTATTTCAGATCAGAATTTCCGCCGTTGGGGTCAATGACCAAGATTTGCTCGTATGTCTCCTCTGGAGATCGAACCGTCCACTGGGCACTTCGAAGTTGTTTACTGATGACAAACAGCAAATATCAACAGCCGAGACACAGAGGCTTCACTTAGTGGCATTTAAATTACGAGGAAATAAAAAAAAAAAAAGATGTTATCATGCATCAAGTGCCTACAGTCTTACAGGCAGCGCGCAAAGGGTTTTCCATTCATTCTTTGATGAAATCGTGACCACGACGGAGCAAACAGACTTTCTGATGCACATTTGATTTCATCAGAGAAAGTCCAGGAGATTGTGGTACCTGTTTTTAGGATGGCACTTCGATGAGGGCGGAGGGTCCCCCAGCTGGGCCTTCGATCGCCCTCAGAGTCGACTCCTTGCGAGGTATGGACTCGGTGCCTTTCTGGGAATGAAAATCCTTCCCTTGCTCTCCTGAGCCCCTGTCCCTCTTTTGTTTATGACTGAGGGGTGGGTCTAAGGACGGCATGGTTGGTTTCCCCTAAAGGGTGGTCCGTCGACATTTGCTGGGATGCAGTGTGACTCGGGAACAGTCTGCATCTCTGTATTGCTTCGATTAATGGTGGCCTCCAGAGGAAACTGGGTGTCTGGACAGTGGACTCATGGTCACCACTGGGAGAGGGAAGACGCCTGGTCCTGTGTAAACTGTCCCTCCAAGACGGCCACACATCTATGGTGCGTGACTGTGTCAGCCTCTGGGCACAGGGGCTCGGGAGATGCGTGTAAGGGTCTCAAAATGATTAGGTCCCCCTGGGTCATCCTGATGGACCACTGTTATTACAAGGCCCCTTATAAGAGGGAGAGAAAAAGATCAAAGCAAGGGAACGGAGTGCTCACAGAAGCAGAGGTGGAGGGATGTGCTTTGAAGATGAGGCCAGTACCCTCCGGGCAATGTGGCTTCCAGAAGCTGGAAAAGGCAAGGAACCCCCAGAAAGAACCAGCCCTGCTAGACACCTTGATGTTAGCCCCATAAGACTCACCTTCTTTTATTTATTTACTTACTTATTTTTTTTAAATTGAAGTATAGTCAGTTTACAATGTTGTGTTGACTTCTGGTGAACAACATAGTGATTCAGTCACATATATATGTGTGTGTGTGTGTGTGTGTGTGTGTGTGTGTGTGTGTATGTATATATATTTATTCTTTTCCATTATGGGCTATTACAAGATACTGAATATAGTTCCCTGTGCTCTACAGTAGGACCTTGTTGTTTATCTCTTTTATATATAGTAGCGTATATCTATTAATCCCAAACTCCTAATTTGTCCACCCCCACTTCCCCTTTGGTAAGCATCAGTTCGTTTTCTATGTTGGTGAGTCTGTTTGTATTTTGTAAGTTCATTTGTATAATATTTTAGATTCCCTACGTAACTGATATCATATGGTATTTATCTCGCTCTGATTTATTTCGTATGATGATCTCTTGGTCCATCCATGTTGCCGCAAATGGCATAATTTCATTCTTTTTTATGGCTGAGTAGTATTCCGTTGTATAACTATACCATAGCTTCTTTATCCAGTCATCTGTCGATAGACGTTTAGGTTGTTTCCATGTCTTGGCTGTTGTAAATAGTGCTGCTGTGAACATTGGGGTGCATGTATCTTTTTGAATTAGAGTTTTCTCTGGATATATGCCCAGGAGTGGAATTGCTGGATTATATGGTAAACCTATTTTTAGTTTTTTAGGGAATCTCCATTCTGTTTTCCACGGTGGCTGCACCAAACTGCATTCCCACCAGCAGTGTAGGAGGGCTCCCTTTTCTCCACAGCCTCTCCAGCATTTGTCATTTGTGGACTTTTGAACTGATGGCCATTCTGACTGGTGTGAGGTGATAACCTCATTGTAGTTTTCATTTGCATGTGTCTGATAATTAGCGGTATCGAGCATTTTTTCATGTACCTGTGGCCATTTGTATGTAAGACTCCTTTTGGACTTCTGCCATCCAGAATGTGAAAGAATAAAAGTGTGTTGTTTCAGGCCACAAAGGTCGTGGCTGTTTGTTACATGGGCAACAGGAAACCCATACACCCTCACAGCGTGGCCAGCCTGGCCGCCCCTTCATCGTGGAGGAATTTGCCAATTATTGCTCCTTTACATTCCTCAGTGAGACAGTCTCCACCTTAAGGAGACAAGCCAGTGTCTGTGGTCCCTCTCCGAAAGAACTAGATGATGACAAATATTCCGAACTTTTTCAAGTCAGTGCATCCAACAGTCAAAGACGACTGAAATGCAGGTCAGGGTCCTTAGCATTGTAAAGGTATTGTGACTCTATAGTTTATAGAAAAAAACAAGACACAAGTGAGTTTCAGGGAGGCTGAGAAGACATTCTTTCTTCTCTCATCCTTCTCCCTCTTTAAAGCCTGCGTGGGGAGGGATCATTCTCACCCAGGGGCTCTCAAGCCCGAGGGAGCATCAGAGCCTCCTGCAGCCTTCCTGCACCCACCCCCGAGATTCTGAGTCTGTAAGTACCAAGAATTCCCAGAGGATGGTGATGTGATGCTTCTGGTCTTGGGCAGACACCTGGGGAATTACCATCTTACTCTTTAGTTCCCCTTGAAGAATCCAGTGCAGTGATTCACAACTTGGGGTGTTTTCGTCCCCAGGGGACAGTGAGTAATATTTGGAGACATCCCAATTGTCACATCTTTCGGGGGAGTGTGGGGTGCCTGTGGCGTCTAGTGGGTGGAGACCAGGGATGCTGCAGAAATCCCTACAGTGCACAGGACAGCCCCCACCCCCAAAGAACGCTCTGGCACAGAATGCCCAAGGCTTTGTGTTTGGAGCCCAAGGGACAGACTTTGAGATCCTCGCGAGCTCCAGTTTTGTGTGCTTGGGCCATTTACCCAGTGTCTCTAAGCCTTAATTTGTCAATAGATAAAATAGAAACAAAACATTCTTTTAGCTGTAAGAAGGATAAAAGGAGATAATGTAACAGAGGGTCCAGCAGATGGTAACATCACCATGAAAAATGTATCGCTCTAACATGTATCTCTCCAAAATGTATCTCTCCCCTTTGATACTGTATCATTTCCTGGTTAAGAAAGTGCTCTGGGATTCTTTGTGGGGCAGGGACCAAGCTCCTGGGACAGCAAAGTAATCATCCTTCAAAAAGGATTATTCATCCATCCCAGAAAGAGGACTTTTGATAATTGAAAGAATGACGTATCTTCTTTTTAACTGAAGTAGAGTGGATTTGCAATGTTGTCTTAGTTTCTGGTGTGCAGCAAAGTGATTCACTTATATATATATATATTATATGCAGACACAGTCTTCTTCATGTTCTTTTTTCCATTATGCTTTATTACAAGACGTGGCACACAGTTCCCTGCACTTCTACAGCTGGCACCTTGTCGTGTGTGTCTTCTTCTTTATCCCCCAGATGGAATCTTTCTTCTCCCGATACCGAGAACCATCCGGAAATTAAGTGACCGGAATTAAGGTCAGACCCCCAGAAATTAGCTCCATTTCCCATTTAGCCAACTCAGCACAGCCTGTCTTGGGTGTCACCCTCCAGTGTAGGAATTAAGTTGCAGATGAGCCCACGGGGATAGATAAAGAGGAAAGATGCAGGAGTCTTTTGCAAAAGTCCATCTGCAGTTTCACTAGGAAAATATCAACCCGTGTGTCAGGATCGGCAAAGCACAGTTAAAGAGCGTGTGCATGTGATTTAAAAGCTTTTATTTAAAAGAAAAAAAAAAAACGTTCTTGATGGGTTTTTGGTTTTCTGCAAAGTCTTTATCTTCAGGGCTGCCTGCTGTTTCGATGTTTAACACCTGAGGTTTGTCAGGGACAGGGTTGAGGAAGAGGGACATCTATCAAGATGACAAATAACACAGAGCCGTTCTGCAGGGGGACGTTTCAAACAGGGAGAAGAGCGGTCTGACCCTCCTCTCTGCTCTTCTTCACCGGTGGACGGCTCCACAAAGAAGCATGCTGACAGCTGTGTCCGTCCGGAGCTGGCATACGGGGGAGAAGAGACCCTCCATTTTTGCATCAGAGTCTTCAAATGCAGCATTTATAAAAATGAGAAGCAACCCGTGGGGCCAAGGAGCTGGTTGTGCATATGAATCAGGGAGCAATATTCCAGACCTTGGGTGACTGGACCTGAGATCCTCTTTCCCAGGCAGGTACGGTCTTTTGAAACGCCTGCTGGAGGTTCAGGGCTATTACGGAACATGGCAGGGACACAGGCCCTAGGAAGCAATTATTCTGAAACTCTGGCAGTTGCTGCAGATAGATTTTTAAATGAGCTCGGCTTTTAAGTGCGTGCCACTAAGGAGGGGGGACGGACTGCTGACCTTCTCAGGAGATGTACTAAAACTTCCGTGGGACCTCGTGTGCCTCCCTGAGCGCTGTTTTCTCTCACCTCTGTAACTGTGCGAGCAATGTGGGCACCATTACGGGACAGGTCCTTGGCAACCACATCTTCCCCTGGTGATTCTTCTACTGAGATGAAGTACCTTCTATAGCTCTTTTCCGTTGCTTTTCTCATTTTATTATATTTTTAATTTTATTTTTTATTGATGTGTAGTTGATTTACAATGTTAGTTTCAGGAGTACAACAAAGCAATTTATATATATATATAAATACATATATACATATATATATACACACACGTACATACATACATACATACATGCACATGTACGTTCAGATTCTTTTCCATTATTTGTTATACAAGAAATTGAATATAGTTCCCTGTGCTCTGCAGTAAGTCCATGTTATTTATCTATTTTATATATAGTCATGTGTACCTGCTAATCCCAAACTCCTAATTTATCCCTACCCGCCCTGGTAACAATAAGGTTGTTTTCTATGTCTATGAGTCTGTTTCTGTTTTGTAAGTGAGTTCATTTTGTTTTTTTGTTTTTTGTTTTTTGTCTTTTTTTAGATTCCACATATAAGTGAAATCATATTGTATTTGTCTTTCTCTGTCTCACTTACTTCACTTAGTATGATCATCTCCGGGTCCATCCATGTTGCTGCCAATAGTGTTATTTCATTCTTGTTTATGGCTGAGTAGTATTCCATTGTGTGTAATTCCTAATGTTTTATTGAAACCTTTCTTGAGACAAAGGTGCACATATGTCTTGTGTGACTGTATTTCATGGGTGGAGGGGGAGGTGTCCCTGAAGTATTTTATTCATTAACTGTGACTTATCCTCGGCCACACAACCAGCGATGGCAAAGATACAGCCCCTCCAGGTGCCTTGCTGCACTTTTTCTTACTTTCATAATGTTCTTCCTTTGGGAATGCATCTTCCTTTCAGAAACTGTGTTGCTCAGTAAGCTCTGGGGAGTAAAACCGTGCTTATAGGAGGCCAGCCAGGACGTGGTGAGCATGACTGACTGAGCACAAGGCCGTGGAGAAATGGGGCAGGGAGGTTTCCACGGGCATGAGGTCGCAATCCCCCTTCTTCCCTGGGGAGGGATGATGTCTGCCCTTCAGGCAGCAGGGATGCAGGGAGAGACGGTCCATGCCAGCCTCTTTTGTGTGGACTTTGCACTGGTGGTGACCACTCTTGTGTTGAAATCAGGGGAGCCTGGAAGAATCCAAGGGGAAAGATCTAGAATGTGATTTGCTGCCAAAGTAGAGCTGACCCAAATCCTACCAAGTTGAGTAATAAGGACGCTTATTAATTGTACTGAACAAGATACTCAGAGGTACATGGTTCCTGATTCGATGTGTTTCCTCTGAGACATCTCCAGGGATTTTTTGGGAGGAGGGGCGGATTTAAGTATATTTACTTTTAATATTTTTCAGTTTTATTGAGCTACAATTGACTTACAGCACTGTACGTCTAAGGCGCACAGCGTAATGGTTGGACTTACATCCATCAACAAGTGATGACCTCAGTAGGTTTAGTGACCATCCATCCTCTCTGATAGATTCAGGATTAAAGAAATAGAAAACAAAATTGTTTTGCCTTGCGATGAGAACCCTTAGGATTTGTCCTCTTTGCAACATTCCTGTCTGACATACAGCCACGTTAACTATTTTTATCATGTACGTTACATCCCCAATATTTACTTATCTTGTAATGGGAAGTTTGTGTCTTATCTGCCTTCATGCATTTCCCCCCCACCACCGACTTCCTCCCACCTCTGGAAACCACAAATCTGAGTTTGTTTGTTTTCAAAGTTTCATTGACCCATCACGTTATGTTACTTCCTTTATCCCACCCATCAGCCCCCTTTCGCACGTCACGGTTCTCCATCTGTGATGTTCCGTCCACAAGACCGCCACCAACGGTCCCATCAGAACAGCCTCACACATCTGCCCCCAAGGCTGTGGTTAAAAACTTGGATTCCATTTTTTTCCAATATGCCCTCCTGACAGCTTTCAAGCTTTATGCCTCCCTTGTCTCCTCCTGGCCCACAACAGGGAAAGCTAATAACAATAATAATAAAAAAAAAAAAAAGCGTGGTCTCCTTTCTTGTGTGACATCCATTTTCACCCTCACTCCGGACTTCTCTCCCTGTGCCGTCTAGACATTTTCGGATGCGATAGAAAGTGTCCTGCTCTGGTCTCCCCAGCAAGTTTCACTGTGTGAGCCATGAACTTTTCATGTGTGTGTGTGCATGCATGTACACACATGTGCATGCGTCAATCTCAATAACCAAACCAAACTTGGGGGGTGGAGGTCCACCCCAGCTTTGTGGGTCGACCACACCAAAGACAGTTTTCATTCTTTTCAACTCAAAAGAGCCAAGTTCTTCCAGGCACTGCCGCCTTCAGGCATTCTTCTGTGTCTCTGATCAGAAATAAGTCTCCTGGGCTTTTCCTCAATCATTCAAAACCAAAGGAAAAGGAGATTCTGTGTCTTGAGCAACACAGACAAACCTCACACCCGGGGCCAAGGGAAGGCTGAGCTTTGCAGGACGTGTTGTTCCAACAGTGTCTGCCTTTGGAAACGGAAAAGAGGGGAAAGGGTTGCCCTGTTGGCGGGACCGCCAAGCAGACGGCCGTCCTGGGCAGGGAGAGGAACCCCTGCAGACATGGCCGTGCGCTGAGTTTTCCCTTCCTGCCGCTCCGAGCCTTGGCAGGCAGTGACCAGCAGTGTCCCGTTTTAACACCGTGAATATAAAAATAAATAAGCCACCAGCACATGTGCTCTGTGAAAACAGGCTAGAAGGAATCACGGGTCTCTGATACCCCGGCCTACGTCGCTTACGTATTTTGATTACTTTTTTAAGGATATAGGATATTATAGAAATGCTCAAAGAAAGGCGTCCAGTAGCTGTGGATTGAAAAGCTGTTTGTTACCGTGTGGAAAATCCATTAGAACTCGGTACCAACAGCTTTTTACCATTTGAATACTTCATTTATGAAATTCATTACTTTATGGATAAGTAGCCATCTTTAACGGAGCCGCTGTTTTTTAGCACGAAGTAATTTGTGGATGAGCCCTCACTCTCTGATTGGGCATATACTCAAATGAGTTCATCTGATTTCTGAACGACCGAAGGACTCATTCGTAAAACACGACAAAATCTTTTTTTTTTTTTTTTTGTAAAACGCTGCGTGAGGTTGTCATCAAAAGGTGTCATGACATAAAATCTTCAGCCCATTAAAGGCATCCTCCAGCAGAATGTTCAGTGATGTTGAACGGAGAATGAGCCTAGGAGGGTAGGAAATAGATTTTCAAAACATTTTCAAAGTAGTTTGAATTTAAGGTTGAAAACAATGCACAGTGTAAGGGAGAAATATTATCTGAGGCCGGGGAATTCTGAGATCCACGAACAGCCGGGAGGGTGGCGATGCCCACACCAGAAAGGCTCCCAGGCCGGTCCTTCACTCACGAGCCCTGTAGGGTTCAACGTTTACAAACGTTGATGTGTGCTTCCTCCAAGGTTCCACGGTGAGTCATTTGTTTGGAAGAAAAGAAAAGTACTTGTTTCTGCCAAACAATATTAATTACTAATGGTGAGTTTAGCCAACAAGCTCACCAGAGACTGACTAGCCTGTCACAGGATGTATAAAATCCTAAAATGAATTTACCAGAAGAGAACACACCATCCTGATAGTTCAGAATGAAATAGATTAGCACCGACTTTTTAAAAGTAACATTTTAATAGGTATGTGTATGCGTGACTGGGACATTGTGCTGTACACCAGAAATGGACACGTTGTAACTGACGGCACTTTGATAAAAACATAAAAATTAAAAAAAATAGCATTTTAAAAATCCTCTTAAATGTTAGTATGCAGAAGGAATCTTTTTTTTTTTTTTTTTAAGTGGAGGGACTCGGGGGTTGAACCCAGGACCTTGTGCATGCTTAGCATGCACTGGACCACTGACCTCTACTCCCGCCTCTTAGAAGAATCAATTTTAGGATGAGCAAGAGAGGTTGCATTTTATGGAAATTCTGCAGACATATTCTGGAAACTTTAAAGGATTTGCTAGATTGGATTTCTTAAGTAGGCTGGAAGAATTATGGGTTGACCAGAAGGAGAACTTCTGGGCAGACTTTCCTTGAGGCACAAAGACTTAGCTGTCAGTGGGTTAAACCAAGAAATGTCAGGAATGAGGCTTGAGGAAATGTTTGTGGGTAATGGACAAAAATGATGCAGAAAACACTCTGCGTAAAGGAATTCTTAGGTAAACCCCAACTCAGCTCTGGAGAACGTAGTTCAAACAAACCCATGGGTGGAGTTCATTCAAGGTCGATACGAACAGACCACCAGGAAGAAAGGCAGACAGACAAGCCGACCTCGTGCAGAAGCCCCATGTCCATTCCAATTTGAGATTCCAAGCTCAGTGTTAAAAATGCAAACCTTTGCAGCAACACGGATGGACCTAGAGATGATCATACGAAGTGAAGTCACTCAGAGAAAGACCAATCATATGGTTATCACTTCTATGTTGACTCTTTAAAAAAAAAATGATACAAATGAACTTATTTACAACACAGAAGCAGACTCACAGAGATAGAAAACAAACAGGGTTACCAAAGGGGGAAGGAGGTGGGGGAGGGATCAATTAGGAGTCTGGGATGAGCAGATACGCACCACTGTATATAAAATAGATAAACAACAAGGCCTTACTGCAGAGCACAGGGAACCATATCCCATATCTTGTAATGGCCTATAATGGAAAAGAATCTGAAAAAGAATACACACACACACACGAATTGAATCACTGCTGTACACCTGAAACTAACACATTGAAATTAACTAAACGTCAATAAAAAATGGTTAAAGAAAAAAAACCTCAAACCGTTAAGTGTGGAGTCAGTTTTTCCCAGTTTGCCCATCCGTTTACCTGAATTAAATATTTCTAAAAAGAAATATGTTCACATGACCCATACAGTTTCCCAGAAACGCAATTTTCTGACATGCCAAAGTCACAGAAATCTCAGCTCCAGCCAATGAGTAGTGATCTGACGAAGCGGACAAAATTCGCGTTGAGAAAGGGACTGTTTAGCTTCCATTTATTTCTTGCCCGTTGGAAGTGAGAGTTAAATTCTCCCCCCACTCATGTCTTGCTTTCCCATACAAGCCGCCCTCAGAGAGGATCTCATCGACTTTTCTAGACTGTTTATCCAACACTTTGTATCTCCACTTGGGGTTTCTGAGTCAACACACTTGAAAATGAGCCGGTTGAATGCAGCCAGGTGTTCGTCTTACACAGTTTTCTTCAGAAGTTCGGCTTGGGCTGGGATTTTGAAACATTTGAGTGTATTTTCTGGTTTGATTTCCTTCTTCCAAAAATCGTCGAACTGACTGTCTTGAGCCGTCACATCCTGTTTTACCTCCAATTTTATCCATATTGATACTGACAATGATAAATTCCTTATCACATGGAAAAACCTTTGTGGGCATAGCCTGAATGCCCTGAGATGATGACTGTGTCATTTGGGGTCATTTCCTAGTTCCTAATGTAAACTTAACTCTTTAATCCACCCAGAATCCGAATATTTGATTTTTGTGTTTGCTGAGACACAAAATTAATCTCCTGTTTTCTGCATGGCTTTGATTTCTGTTGAGAGAGAGAGAGAAAGAATGAATAATGTTTTATTGGTTTAAGCTTAAGAGGACATAAATTATTTTCTATATCCACGAAACTACTTTTTATTCTGACACCCAGTATTACAGCCAGAATTACTTGTCCCACAAAAAATTTGAAAACAGACTTCATGGAAGTGAAGGCTATATTCTGTGTTCCTTCACTTTGTTAAGGTGTTTCTGAGAATTAAGATTATTACATGGTATTCATTATAAGCAACCATATACTTACGCTAATAAGGACGTTCTTGGCCAAAGCGGAGTAACTCATTTTGCTGGTCTAACCTTAAATTTGGCTTCTTAAAATGGAAATGTTAAACGTTATATTTATATAAAATGCAAATCATCTGTATGTGTGCAAGAAACTTAAAAAGCTGTCGGGGTGGGAAATGAGCTCAGAGGCAGTGAGTTTTGCCTCAAATTGTGCAAAAGGATGGAGGTTAGGACATTGCACAGAAATGATGCAAAAGGAAAAAAAAAAAACTGACCTTGAGGATTTGAAGGGAATCCCTTGTCTGGTATATCTTCTGATCTGTGACAATCACAGGTACCTTTGGTTGAAATCATGCGAAATGCATCATTCTAATCATGGAAAGTGTATCATTCTAAGTATATGTGGCAGTGATATAAATGGTCTCAACAACATTTTTATTTCAGACTTTTTTAAGAACATAAAGTTTATCAGTAAGCATACTGAGAATATTAAAGGGCATTCAGATCTGCAGCATTGAATGTAAGTCAGAGTCTCTTGGACTGAAGGTTTTATATGTTTAGATACCATATCCTGCTGTCCCCAGTAAATGGTGACCCTCTTGTGGATAAAGAGGGTTTACTTTTTTTCCCATTCTCAATAGTGAGTCTCTTCCCCACACTAGGAATGTAACTGGACTTTCTAAAGCAATCAGGACTTTTGAAAACCCCTGATGAACACCGGTTATACATTTTAAATTATCGTTTGAAAAGGAGCACATTGTCAGGTATGGGGGTCCATCTTTGGGGCAGACTTTGAAGCTCGCATCCATTTGATGGGGGACATCTGTTACGAACGCGAAGTTAGGGTTCCCTGTTCCTGAAATAGGTGGTTTCAATTCCAAACGAAGACCCATTTTTTTTTTTCAGGCATATCTCACGGGTGGCCTTAGATAAATCATTCAACCTCAGGCATCTTGGAGTCCAGGGGTAAAATTCCATTGCATGGCCTTGGGGACCTGGAGAGAAGGCACCGTGTTGGCTGCACCGAGGCATTCCGTCAGAAACAGGCTCGTAATTTCAATCAGATGCTCAGAGCCTCTCAGATCGTGGGGTATTAATAACGACCCAGCATCCATTGGAGCCTGGACTTTGCTTGTTTCTAAAATGATGGAGTGAGAATGTGGGGACCTCAAGGTCAGTTTTCACTGTGTAAATTGCATGCATCTATGAATTTTATACCATCTCACAGCCCAGCTCGCCATTCCCCGGGATCCTAGCTGAGCACAGACTTTGAAAAACATTTCCCCAAGGAGATAAATCATTGCAACCCAAAGCGGATCAGCCCTATGACGGAATTCCATTTGTCAGTGCCCCCAGATTCGAGATTCTGCTTGAAGAATGTGTCAGAAGCCGCGGTTGATTGTATCACAGGGAAATATTGTTCAGATATGGCAGAATTACTATCTAAGCCGTAGGAAAGTATCTTTGCCCTCCTCCCACCACCAAAAAAAAAAAAAAAAAAAAGGTGCCAAATAATGGCATGCTGCTTCCATGCCATTTTGTACAAAGCAGCAACTGTTTGCAACATGTCCATCAGCATGGCAATTTTGCAAAACGGTACGGCATATTTATATGCTGGTTTTTCTTTTGCAACGTGTTCACTTCCTTTAAAATCACCCCGTCTGTATTCAGTCTCTCTGCCTTCCAAAGGCTTGCAGACGTCATCACATACATATGGAAACAGGAGGTCATCTTTTTGTGTTTATTTTTCAATGTAAGTATAGTTGATTTACAGTGTTTCAGTTATGCAGCAAAGTGATTCAGAGATATAAATATATATATGTATCTCTTCAGATATATATATATATATTCTTTTTCAGAGTCTTTTCCATTATACATTATTGCAAGGTATTGAATATACTTCCCTCTGCTCTACAGTAGGACCTTGGTGTTTATTTTATATACAGTAGTGTGTATCTCCTAATCTCAAATTTCTAATTTATCTCTCCCCACCTTTCCCCTTTGGTTATCCTAAGTTTGTTTTCTATGTCCGTGAATCTGTTTCTGTCTTGTAAATAAGTTCATTTGTACTATTTTTTTGAGATTCCACATGTAAGTGATATCATTGTGATATTTGTCTTTCTCTGTCTGACTTACTGCACTTAGTATGATCATCTCCAGGTCCATCCATGTTGCTGCAAATGGCATTATTTCATTCTTTTTCATGGCTGAGTAGTATTCCATCATACATAAACACCACAACTTCTTTATCCAGTCATCTGTCGATGGACATTTAGATTGTTTCTATGTCTTGGCTATTGCAAATAGTGCTGCTGTGAACATTGGGGTGCAGGTGTCTTTTCACATTAGAATTTTCTCTGGATATATGCCCAGGAGTGGGATGGCTGGATCATATGGTAGATTTTTAATGAGTCTATTTTTAGTTTTTTAAGGGACCTCCATATTGTTTTCCACAGTGGCTGCGCCAATTTACATTCCCACCAGCAGTGTAGGAGGGTTCTTTTTTCTCCACATTCTCTAGAATTTATTATTTGTAGACTTTTTGAGGACAGCCATGCTGACCAGAGGTGCTCATTGTTATCAGCACTGGGGGCAAAAAAGTATACATATACATAACATCCAAATCCAGGGGATATTAGTCATGTCAGTGCAATATGGTGCAGACAAGAATGCAGGGAAAGAAGTGCCCATCAGAGACTCAGGACAACAGAAGGGAAAGAGGAAACCTTAGCAGAAGGACACCTGTAACAGAAACAATGACCCAAAACACAGCCCATGTTGTAGCAAGAGAACCAAGTCTGAATAAACGTGTGAGCACGAAGACTTGCCCTGAAATTACATCAGTAGGTGCTGAGGGTCAGCGCCCCCCTCCCCGAGTTGCTGGCTGGAGAACGTGTCCGATATGTGTATATTTTTAAAAGAGGCTGTGTCCCCTGGTCCCCTGCCACCCATGGGGAAATCAGCCTTTTATTTGCCCTCTGCAAGGTCTTTGCGTGGAAGCCATGCCATGTGGCAAAGAGGTTGATGGGTAGTGTTTCCTCTAATATGGGGAAACCACAAATAATCAGAAGAGAAATCTCCGCAGGCTTCCAAGTTGAGACAGTGTGTTGAAAAGGTCTTCTCTCTCTCAAAAAAAAAATGGAGTTTTATTGCTGTTGTCATGGTCCTTGTTCTTTTTATGGCAAGGAAACTGGGGACATTGGCAAGAGATGATGCAGTGGACCAGAGAGCATTCCCAGTGAGTGAAGAGGTAACACAGACATTTCAACAAAGGGGCAGAGAGAACCCCTCATGCGTGGTGGATGGGATTACAGAACGCTGCTCCAGGAAGTCCCAAGGGACAGGGGTGAGTGGCAAGGCAGTGGATGTGTGCCATTTCTATGCCACTTGGCACGCTGCCTCACCCCGATACCATGCTTCTGCCTTAGAACCACCATCTCCCATCTCTGACACAGTTATTAAGAATGGGAGGTAACCGTTCCCTCAATGGATGCCCGTCACCCAGGTGGCTTCAACCATTGTTGTCCTAGGAAAGTAAAATTGAGACACAAGGGGGTATCACATAGGTAGAGGTTGGACTCAGGGCCAAAGCAGGTGACAAACAGGTTTTGTGAGTTCACAAGGACATCTCACTTGGCCCGCAAATTGGCTTTTTAAAAAATATCTAACCTGTAGTTACGTTAAGTTCAGTACACATCATTGCTGTTCTGTAGTCCCCATCATTTGCCCTATTATCCACCCTGGCCCTAAAGGAATGTTCATTTCCAACCACCGCAATGCATCAAGCGCCCTGATGCATGATAGTTCTGTAAATCTAAGTTTACTTAGTGGAGACAAAGCAAGACAGCAAAGAAACATCCACTTCCGGAGCAGCATTGTAATTTCCGTCTTTAATAAAGTTCGTACTATCTGGTGTAGCTCCAGTTCTAAATCATCACCTGGTTAGTTTGTGTTCTTTTTTCTTTTTTTTTTTTTTTTCTAAATAGGACAAATGACTGATTGAAAACCCAATTTTCTTCTTTAGGGCTTTACCTATTTATCATTCATTTCTAAATGGAAAACAGGCCAGCATAAACTCTCAGTGATAAAGTTAGCACATCCAAAAAGCCCGTGTGCAGAAATCCTCAGTGTTATAATGAACAGCAGAGTTTGCTACGGGCCTGAAATAAATTTTCATTAGGAAGGATGGGGGTATCCAGCAGTCAAAATCTGGTGTAGAATGATTTACCTTGAATATCCTTCAAACGTGCCGTGGCGAGAACTGAAAAAAATTTAATAAAATGTTATTAGATTAAACTTTCCCCTTTGAAAACAGAGACAGAATTACATGGGCTCTGATCATAATCATCCATTAAAAAAGACATGTCAAGGGAACCAGAATGTGGAATGTGAAGCAGTGAACTTTTATTATATCAAGAAAGTTGATGACAGTCCCGGCACCACTGAATAATCTTGGACTAGGAAAGGTAGTTAAGATGTCACCTTGTACCCTAGAAAAATTAGCTGTGTTGATTTTAGCAGTTTGACTGTAGGCATGGCTGTCTGGTGTTCTCTGAAGCTTCTGAACGTCTATAAAAGATAAAAAAAAAAAAAGGAAGAATTGGAATGTGGGTATGTATATTCTCTTTTAAAAAGAAATAAACAACATATAAGTGTGGACAAAGAATGTCACCTGCCACTTTAGTAAACAAAAGATACTGCAGTCAGCAAGACCTCAGGCGTTGCAGGTGCCCCCAAGGGTGCCCTTTGAAGGGATTCAAGATGGAGAAAAACAGGATAGTGGCCCTGGATAACACAGGTACACATCAGAGGAATGATTCCAAAGACCCCAGACTCTTGCATCTCCCCATACATCTTTAAATGTTTGTTTTTCTTTAATTAACAGTAATCTTTGGATGTTCTGACTACCTGGGTTTTGTTGCAAAAACTCCTATATATTCTGGCTCCTCCCCTACCTTTTTGGAGCAGTCCCCCAAAGCCATCTGAGAGGCTGTCATCCTGGGCTTAAGTCCTCAATATCTCTGCTAAATAAAACATAATTCTCAGCTTTTAGCTTGCACTTTTTTTTTTCCAGTGGACATAAGGAAATGGTGAAAAAAAATCCCCAAAACTTGCAGATACATTACATTCCATAGCAATAGGGAATTTGCAGGGGTCGTTGAATTTAGGAATCTTATGTAAGGAGAGATTCCTGGATTGTTGAGGCGTGTCCAGTGTAATCCGAGGAGGTCGCAGGAGGTCTTACAAGCAGAGGACTGTCTTTGTTTATAGGGTAGAGATATATGGCAGAGAAAAAAAAAGTCAGAGTAATTCAGAACATCAGGAGGACTCAACCTGCCACATGGACGGGGAGGAAGGAATGCAGGCAGCCTCTAGCAGCAAGGACAAGCCCGGAGCTCAGTGGGAGCTCAGTGGCACAACCACATGGCACTGAATTCAGACAATGATGAGTGAACTTGGGAGCCATACGTTCCCAGAGTGTCCATGATCACAGCCCTCCCAACCCCCTGATTTTGGCCCTGGGAGACGCTCAGCAGAGGACACATCTCATCTCACTGGACCCAGACTTCTGACCCATAGAAACCATGAGATAATAAATGACTATTATTTGGTGCTTCTAAATTTATCATGATTTGATGTAGCAGAGATAGGCAACTGAGGGAGATTCTTGAAGCGTGGCCCCTGAATTGTTTTCTCTTTCATTCATCCGTTTGTTCATCTTATACATATTCAGGAGATTATAATACGCTAGACATAGTGCAGACACATTGGCCAAAAAGTTAAGATAAAATGAAGCCCCTCATGGATACCAATCCCCACCCCTATCCTTTTCTAACCACCTACCCCAGTTCTTATCCATGGCTGGATTTCTGGAAGTCATCTTCTGCCACATGGGTTTCGCCTCCTCACACACCATTCAAGAAGCAGCCCACTGCATCCTAGCTTCTGTGACCACCTCAAAATCAGAGGTCACCTTGTCTTGGTCTCCAAAGATGTCTGTGGACCAGACCCACAAGATGTGTCTCTTCTTAGAAGCATCCCAACCAACTGGCCATCCACCCTTTGAGTGTTGCCCTCTCTTGACTTCCTTCGATGCCAGGAAACTCCTTTCCACATCTTATCTTTCCTTGGCTCCATCTTCTATACTCAACTCTAAATACTAGGTGTTCTACTGGCTTGGTTTAGGACTTCTGTCCCTGTCCTCTGTCTCTAGGTCACTAATGCAGGTCTCATGCTTCCAATCTCATCTCTCCATCCATTGATTTCTCATTGGTTATGCCCAAGGGCCTCTCCTAGACTCTCATTTTATAAAATCAATTGACTTTATCATGGTCTCCCCATTTGAGCATCTTAACAAGATCTCAGAAGTGGCGATCTCAGAAGGCAAAGCTTCGATTGTTTTTTCTCCCTAGGGTGAAAGGGGGAGGAGAGGGAGGAGGAAGAGGAGGTGGAGGAAAGTCAATGGAGAAGAAAGGCAGAGATGTGGAAGAGGGAAGAGAAAATTTCTCAGGGGTAGTCGCTGATCCTTGGATTTAACCCTGCGTGAGGCCACCTTCTCCCAGTGGTTCAGGTGATGAATGGCCTCTTGCCGCAACCTCTCTGAGTTCATTATATTTTTCTCACTTTGAATGGACACAACCTCCTCAGCCTTACTGACCACCTCAAGGCTGCTTAGTCCCTCATCACGTTTGCAACTTTCCCCAGATTCAAGTTTCCAAAGGTCTCTTGGATGGTTCCACCCCGCTACCCTGCCTGCAGCTTAATTCCAACTAGTCTCAAAACTAATGAATCATCCTCGCCTAACTCCAGCTCCTCCTCCCGGGTCCCTCTTCTTTTAATGGGTTCAGGTCATCATTTTTACACTCAAGGATGTATCCTTTGAGCTCATTTTAGCCAACCCGTCTTCCACGCTGTCCTCGTCGCATCTTTAGCTGGAGAACATCTTCCTTACAACAGTTGCGTCCTGCTGTTCCCCTGGAGTGTAGTGTTGTCCTGGCATCGACTATGTTCTCAGCAATATTCTCAAAGGAAAAGTGAAATCCCTTTCATCGATTTTGGTCACACGGTGCACCTCAGAATCACTCACATCTCTTCCTTTCCCTTCTCAATTCTAGCTGGATTAAAATTTCCAAAGAACAAATCCAATCACATTCTTGGGGTTTACTTCCTCCCCCTCCTCCTCTCACTGCTGTCTGTCCTCTCCTGTTGGTTCCTCACTTTTCCATCCTCCTCCTTCCAATCCTCCATCTGTAGATGTAGAAGGAGATGGAGGACCAGAAGGACGAGGAGGAGGATGGAACCCTCCACATCCCCTCTTCTCTTCCTCTCCTTTTCTTCCTTCCCCTCCCCTCCACCATATCCTCCCCTCCCTTCTTCTTCTGTCCCCTCCTGGTGTTTCTCCATCTCCTCATCTCTTCTTCACCTCGCCCTCCTCCTCTGGTGCATCTTCCTTTTTCTCCTTAACCACGTCCTCCTCTTCCTCATCTTCTTCCTCCATCACTGCTCTCATTTCCAGGACACACCTGTGCTTCATATTGTGTGTGGTACATCCTCTGTTTTTCTCTGATCTCCTCAAGGACCCTCCAAGACAGAGCTCAATATTCTTTGTAAACAAAGATACAGTGGACTCTAGAGATAAGGTCACTCATTGAAACTTGGAAAGTTGGCAAGTGGCCATTTCAGTGCTGACCTGGGCGCCCCAAATGGTCATCTCCATCTTGATTATTCCCAGTAGAAGTTACACCCACTAAAACGTGCCTGATTCTAAATTACCGTTTCTTTTTTTTTGTAATTGAAGTACAGTCAGTTACAATGTGTCAATTTCTGGTGTACAATGTCCCAGTCATGCATATACACACATATATTTTCATATTTTTTTCATGGAAGGTTATTACAAGATATTAAACACAGTTCCCTGTGATACACAGAAGAAACTTTTTTAAAAATCTGTTTTTATATATAGCGGCTAACATTCGTAAATCTCAAACTCCCAACTGTATCCATCCCCACCGTCTTTTCCCTGGTAACCATGGGATGGTTTACTATGTCTGTGAGACTTTCTGTTTTGTAGATGAGTTCATAGTGTCCTTTTTTTTTTTTTTTTTTTTTTTTGATTCCACATACGAGTGATATCATATGGTATTTTTCTTTCTCTTCCTGGCTTATAAAGTACTTTTTCAACATAACTCTGGCTCACCTTCCCCACCTTTCTCTGCAGCCCTTCCCAGAAGAATTCCTCCATGATTTGTTCACATTCATTACCTTGCTTCTGCTCCTGTATTTTCTCTTGAGTCCGTTCCTATCAGACTATTGTCCCCATGACCCCACAGAGCCATTTTTTGACAATTTGTCCAGTGATCTCTTTGTCATCAAACCCATCAGTCATCTCTCTGTGTCTTATTCGCCTTGTCAACAGCAATTGACCCCACGTTCCTCCAATCTCACCAGCAGGCTTTTTATCTTTATTTTTTTTAAAGTATTCCATCTTTGCGTGGCTTCCACGCACCAGAACAAATGTGCTTTTCCCTTCCGATGAGCTTCTGTTGAAGTCGCGTATGACGGACGCTCTACGTCCAGCTTATTTTTTATTGAACAAAGTTTTGTCTTTTCCACTGGAGTTTTATTCTCTTGGGTGGATGGTGGGGAGAGGGAGGACCCAAGCTGATGAATTTTGCTATTTCTCATGGTTGCCAGCATACTGAAGATTCTTACTAAATATTACTTAACTGAATAAAAGACAGAATGAATTTTTGTCATGTCTGAAGCACGTTAAGTCGAACGTCTCTGTACAGCCTGCTAAAATTCACAATAGGATGGGTGGTCATTTTCATGGTTAGTTTTTATCTTCAAGATAATAACAGTAGCAGCGTAATTCAGATTCTGCCAGTCATCTTTTTTTTTTTAATACTTTCTTGTGTTATTTAAGTTTCTCTGATGAGTTTGAAAATTCCATTTGAGCTCGCAGACGAAAAATTTAATCATTGCCTTTCGGTTTAGACTATCTGCAGCACAGACGTCCCCAGGGCCCTCTGTCTAAACATGATCTTTTGATCTTCTGCTGCCATGACTTGGCACTCTCCGTTTTAGCCACCCATCTCCGCTTAGGGAGCCCACACTCCCTGAGTGAGGTGTGCTGTCACCACGTCTGCCACCTTCCCCGAGACCCGTACTTCCTGCCTGTCACCTTCGGAATAACCCCCCCAAAATACTTTTACCTGCTAGTGTAGTCTTTTCATATCTGGGCAAAAAAATATCGTTTCACTTACTTCTAACTGTGTCTAAACGTGATGCGTACTGTCTGCTCCCACGAACGCTTCATCCTTATCCCATGGGGTTGCCGTAATGATGGAGAAAAATGAGATGCTGGGTCACATCTGAGCACATAGTCAGCACTGGATTAATCTGCAACTCCAGGGGAATTCTTTGCCCCAGAACTCTTGTTTGTCCTGCCTTTGGTTTCCTGGTAGTTCCAAGCAAAGACAAGCGTCTTGTCGTTAACAGCTGTCATTGGCGGGACCCTTGTTCAACATAATTGAACCTCCCTGGTGTTTCATTGTTTAGTTCATTAGATTTTTAATTCCTCTGCAATTCCATGAGATCTGTGTTTTTATTTGTTTTTCTTTTTCAGATGAAGCATTAGAACACAATCTGAGGATGAGGAGACTTTCCTGAAGTCTCACAGCAGTTTAGAAATGAAACCAAGACGTAAAAACCAGATCCGACTCCCAGCATGCTCACCAAATGTGCGCCGGACTCGAAGTGAAGCCACGGTGTTGGTTAAAGAATTGCGATGCGAAAGGAAAATACTGGGTGTGTGCAACATGCGACATCAAACCTTCCTGTAAAACAGTTTTATAGCTTAAGCGTCTTTCAAAATAATCCTTTGTCCTGAAAACATAGCAAATTTACATTACTGTCATTTCTGCAAATATGAAATCCTGAATCTGCTCTCACGGTTATGTTCCTGCAGCTGTGTTCAGTGCCTGGCACAGAACAGAAGATACGTACCTTTGTTACCGTTACGTGCAAAGGAGACCATTGTGTGAGTATATGTGTGTCTATGTGGATGTATCATACTTACTTAAATTACATCATAATTTGTTACTGTTACAGGCAAGGAGAGCATTGTGTGGGTGTATGTATGTGTGTATATATGTGTGTATGTATTGTAATTATTTAAATTACATCACACATGAATTTGTTACTGCTCCATGCAGAGACCGTCCTGTGAGTATGTCTGTATATATATATCATAATTATTTAAATTACATAGTTTAATTTGTTATTGTTACCTGCATGTATATATGAAACACACATGTATT
Organism: Camelus ferus; assembly: GCF_009834535.1. Taxonomy (NCBI): domain Eukaryota; kingdom Metazoa; phylum Chordata; class Mammalia; order Artiodactyla; family Camelidae; genus Camelus; species Camelus ferus. The sequence continues at coordinate 11,577,029 of NC_045732.1, forward strand.
TGAATCATGATGATTTAAATTCTTTTGGAATTTAAGTTTGTTCATTTCAATACATCCATGATTGTCACGTGCAAAGACGTAACTGTGTATGTACCATGCGCATATGTATCACAATGACTTAAATTACGTTATAATGTAGGTTAGTTCATTTAAACATATTTCTCCTTGTGACACGCAAAGGTATAATTGCAATCATAATATAAATGTGATAAAAAATTATACCTTCACATGTCACAAGAACAAATCTATTTGTACACACACATATGTGTATGTGTAGGTATTTACATGGACACGTATACGTGTGTCCCTTTTTTTTTTTTTTTTTTTTTTTTTGGCTTGAAACAGACATGTACTGCCTCACAATCCCGGAGGCTGGAAGTCCAAGATCCAAGTGGTGGCAGAAACATGCTGTGTCTGATGGCTCAAGCGGAGAACCGCTTCTCGCCCCTGCTAACTCGTGGTGTTGCCGGCAATTTTCGGTGCTCCTTGGCCTGTTGATGCATCCCTCTAGTCCCGACGCTGTCTTCTCCGTCTGTGTCTGAAGTCCCCGTCTTATGAGGACAGCAGCGTGCATCTCCTTTTTATAGCCATGTTGGAGCTGCAGATTTCTCAGGACCATGAGCATGTCGTAATTTAAGGTAAATATATATGTACAAATTATAAACAGACACGTATATGTACACTGCACATGCATTCTTTTATTCCCTGCCTCTATGTACTTAGATTCTCTAGTTTATACGAGCACTAGGCATTCCGAACAGGACCGGTCCAGCCACACTGGAGACAGAGCACCCGGAAGGCAGCCCAGCGCAGGCTACATGTCCACGCGCTCAACCCCACGCCGTGACTCGGGTCCTGCTACATCCCTGCCCTCGGGCCAGCGCACCCCCTTGCCTCGCTCTGTCACCTGTAATCTGTGCTGTCAGTCTAAGGGGGTGACTTCTGCTTGTTCGCGACTCGGGTCGGAACCGTGCTGAGAACCGGAGGCCGGGGACGGAGGGACCGTCCACGTCAAGGGACTTGACCTCACACACCTGGCGCCGAGCAGACTATTTCTGTGGGGGTCACGGGGGTCGAGAATTTCCCAACTGTCCTTACGGTGAGGTGTTCTGGTGCCTAGATAAGAAACAGCAAGTCTGGCTGGGTTTTGTGTAGCGGATGGAGGATGTCCATGCGTTCACTAGAAGGCGGTGGCCCCCAGAGGGACACAGGCTGACGGGGTGCAGGAGGAGGAAGTGTCGGGACTCACGGCCAGCCGCGACCCCCTCCACCAGCACGTCCACGGGCAGACTAAGCCGGGAAAGGGCAGCACTGCTCCTGGGATGAAGGATGCCGGGGGCGGGAGGGAAAGGAGGTTTGCCAGGGATGGTAAAGATACAGGAGAAAAAAATAGGAATAAAAAAAGACGGCATAGCCACTGCAGATGCTGTCTTAGGGTTACCTTACAGCAGACGACCCCCACCTTGGACGTGCATTTACAGCCTTTTTAGGAGCACGTTCCCTCTGTGCGCTGCCAGCTCCTAACTAGATTCCTGGCACATGCAGGTATTGTTTTATGAAATGAATAAATGAGTTCAGGACCAGTTCTCAGAAGCAGATCGACGTAGGCGTGAATGAGCCTCTGCTGCCTCTTCTTTAAAGGGAACGGGCCCCGATCTGCATCTGTTAACAAAATCCCCGACACGCGACCATTTCTGCTTTGGAAAAGGACAGTTTCACAGCTGGACAAAATAGGCTCGTTTTTGGCAGAGGAGAGCGGGGACCAGGTTCGCAGTCATGGTCAAGAGTTAGTTAGAGGGAGAAAAAGGCAGTGATCTGAGTTCCTTCTTTTCCCTTCTGCTCTTACCAGCCCGAGTGCCGAATTCAGTCACACTGACGTCAAAGTCGTAAATGGAAACACACTTAGCGACCACGATTAGGAAGATAGTGAGAAGCTTAAAAACTGCGTGTGCATCGATTAAAAAAAAAAAAAAAAGGCCCTAGCAGCATTTAGCAGAGGAAGAGTGTCACCTGGTAACAGGGCTTTACTACCTCGCCGGGTAAGGGCTCTGGGTGCGTGGCCACCGCCTCTCCCCTTCCACACTCGTGTTCTCCTCCCGCCGTGTTGCAAATGCACCTGTGAAAATGCGGACGGAAAGGAAAAAAATTCCATCAATTTAAGGACACGCCTATATTGATTCCTCTCTACTGCTGCCACAAAACACTTTTTTAAGGGCTCACGAAAGTGCAGCTAAGGGGAACCGAATGGGTCATCCCGTTATATGCTGTGAAATAATGATTTCGGTGTCAGCAAAGGTTTCTGTTGCTTTAAAGGTCTAGCTGATCCTCCTTCCAGAAAAGCCTTGTGTGGAGTATAGGCGTGTGTGTGTACATACGTACTCATTGTATTTAATGTGCATGAGTCATGTACTCACCGGATTAGTAGCTACTATTGCTCACAGAGGCATCTGGCGTTCCGACACATTAGTAAGAAAGCCATGTACACAACCCACCTCCTCTAGAACTTTTTAGACACGTGGTTTACACTGTCAATTATTATTAGCATTTTAAAGCCATGTTTAATATCATTAAATATTCCAAGAAGGTGCTGCTGCGCCATGTAGCTCTTTGCTGAGGGACACGTCTCTCGCTAACATGCACCCAAACCAGCTTGTCTGTGTCACACCTCCCCCCCCCAACCATGACTCTTTAACAGAAGGCTGAATTTTTCCCATTTTGTCTCACTAGATCCCCGACCCAGAGAGGACTCCTGGGGGGAAAAATGTCGCTTTTGAAAGAGAAGAAGGAAGAAGAAAATTCACTTTGGCTTGGAGGAACTACCACCTCACAATGGAACTCCTCTGCCAGCGTCCCTTTCCCTCCCCCCCTGCACCCTAGGAGATGGGAAACACCAAAGTCATGCATCCGACTGAGCCAAAAAGAAAAAAAATCTATTCTTTTATGTGCAACTAAATTGTAAGCAGAACTCAACAGCATGGTTTCATCCATTGATTTCCATTCTGTGCGTTATCGGTAAACAGTTTTCCATTCCCAGTTTTATTCTCCAAGCTTTCAGGACATTGCTTTTGTTCCATCACTTACTGACTAACCGCAGTTTCCCACAGCCATTCAAATGGACGCATGGATGGTACTTGCCTGGCACTCAGACCTCTCCCTGCTCCCTGGTACCCGTCCTCCGCATCAGCCGGGGCCGATTCCATCGTGATGGACCGTACCTGTCCATGGCACTGGGCAAAGGGCTGTGGGAACAGCAAAGGTCTGTCGGGTCTGGGTTCATGTCTCAAGAATTTCAGGCATTAGAGTGGATGTACCTCATGGAACATCTCCTGAGCTGGCTCTCCAGGACAAGTAGCATTGAAATGCCTCAAGAATCTTGCATCTTCGGTGAAAACAGAGCAAAACAACAGGAACCGACTTCAGATCATCCTCCTCTGTGTAAAAGAGTTTCAGGTTGTTTCCTATTTGTCTTGCCATTGGGGACACACTGAGGGGAGGTCCAGTGGGATGCTTGCAATTGTCTCTCGGGAACCATCCCTTCGTTTCCAGTGGCTCTTTGATTCCTGGTCACAGAGGGCTTACAAAAATCAGCTTTTGCAGCTCCTCCCCTGAAACAGTCCCAACTCTGCACCCCAGGGATTGCCGTCGACAAACCACGGGTGCCAGTGATGCTGGAGTTTGACGCTGCCAATTCTGCTCCCAAGCTTTTAAGGATCCCCCTAATTGGCTCTCTTCAAATTCACTGTCACCACCGCATCAGATTCCAAGGCACGTACCATCATCTGAATAAGCTTCAGGATTTCCAAAGCAGAGGACGGTTCTTGACCGCTAAAAGAGCATCTTGTGACTCTCCCTAAACTCTGTCTGTGGAAGGATGGCTAAGGGCCTGACTGCTTCACTGAAAGCAGAGAATTCCAAAACTACAGTAAAAGGACACTCTCTGCTGGGTGGGTTCTCCCATCCCTGGAAGAGTCCAGCGGCGTCTTGGTGGCTAGTGACATGAACGTCAGTGATCTGTAGCCCTCCAGGGGAGACCCTGGAGCTGAGCACGTGCCGGGCTCTGTTGTAAACATCGCGTATGTGCTGATTCAGTGATTTTTCAGAGCGCCCGTATTCTACAAATTGGGAAAACTGACTTGAGTAAACCATATGTGCTTTAAATGAAAATAAGCAAATATATTGATAAACAACAAGGTCCTACTGTGCAGCACAGGGAACTGCATTCATGATCCCATAATAACCTATTGTGATGCAGAACAGATCTGACTCCATATTGGAGCTGTTCCTTTGGTTTTAACCACTGTGCCCCTTTTTCTGGGTTTAATCTTGCCAGCGCTGCACCTTTTGTAAAACAGTGTTGCCTTTAGCCTGAAATACACAGGACAGCCTATTCCCGGGGCTCTGACCTTTAAGGGTGTCAGCATGTATGCACTTATATAAAGATAACAAGTTGCAAAATAGAGAATAACCTTTGTTTTGTTGGAGGTTTACAGGGACACCCTGACCTGGTCCAGGCAGGCAGCTGCAAGAACAAAGAATTCCTGCTCCAAGAAGTTTGCAACAACCAACCACACCCCGTCCTTCCCTGTTTTTTGTATAAAAGGAGCCTGAATTCTGACTGGGGCAGGATGGTTCTCCAGGACATTAGTCCTCCACCCTCTCGGTCTGCCGGCTTTCCAAATAAAGTCGCTATTCCTTGCCCCAACACCTCGTCTCCCGATTTACTGGCCTGTCGTGCAGCGAGCAGAACGAGTTTGGACTCGGCAACAGTGTAATGAAAAAGACTATGAGAGAGCATATATGTATAACTGAGTCACTTTGCCAGCCACCAGAAACTAACGCGTTGTAAACCGTTTATCAGGTTTTAAAAATACACCAGATAAAGACCATCTTGACAAAGCAAATATGTTAAACAAGAGAAACTTTAAGAACACGTAAGTTTGGTAGAGAAGTCGGCTTTGTAATTAAGTGGCAGAGAAAGAGACAGTGGGTCATTGGGAAGACATTTCATGCAGGGAAGAGCAGTAAATTCTGGATGGCTCTTCCTGCGGGAGTCAGGAAAGCAGAAGATAACCTAGGCTCCATGGAGTGGGAGGTGGATGGTGAGATGCTACGGCGGACCACGGACTGAGAGAGAGGGAGCCACACACAGCAAAGCAAGGCTGCTTTGTGATGCCATTCATCTCAAGTGTCCACCACACGTGGTCCTGAAGATGTCACTTGAGCCGGGGGGAGGGGAGACACTTGAATCAAAATCACACCTTTGTTTAGCTGATTAAGGGATCACCAAGAACCAATTAAAATATTGGAAAGAATATATAGCTTTATTTGTTTATGGAAGTATAGTCAATTTACAATGTTGTGCTAGTTTCTGGTGCACAGCATAGTGATCTGGTCGTGCACATATATATATTTCTTCTCATATTTTTCATTATAGGTTATTACAAGATATTGAAGTTAGTTCCTGCAGCTGTACAGTAGGACCTTGTTGTTTATCTATTTTATTTATAGTATTTTGTATCTGTTAATCCCAAACTTCCAATTTATCCCTCCCCTCTTCCCCTGCTGGTAGCCATAGTTTGTTATCATCTATGTGTGTGAGTCTGTTTCTGTTTTATCAATGAGGTCATTTGTACTATCTTTTGGATTCTACATATGTGATATCATATGATGTCTGTATTTCTGACTGACTTCACTTAGATTGATGATCTCCCGGTCCATACATGGTGCAGCAAATGGTGTTATTTCTTTTTTATGGCTGAGTAGTATTCCATTGTATAAATATACCACAACTTCTTTATCCAGTCATCTGTCAATGGACATTTAGGTTGCTTCCATGTCCTGGCTATTGTAAATAGTGGTACTATGAACACTGGGGTGCATGTATTTTTTTGAACTAGAGGTCCCTCTGAATATATGCCCAGGATTGGGATTGCTGGATCATAAGGTAACTCTCTTTTTAGTTTTATCTTTAGATCTTAATTTTTTCATATCCAGAACAAATAATGTTTTATTTAAGCATCCACTGGTGGTGGTGAAAAAATCTCTTAGAAAGGAGAGGAAAAAATGATACATGAATTATACTTCTCTGATGCAGGAATATTTGCAGAAAGGCAGAAGTGCAAAGCTAGAGACAGAAATGGATGTGACCGCTAAGGCCTCACATCCAAAGTGGGCGCCAGCTGTTACCCTCTGTACTGTTGGGATCGGCTGTCTGCAGTTGGTACTGCTCAGACACCCATCTCACCGAGGCACACAGGGGTTCAGTACCTTGCCCCTTTCACAGGCTAGTCATTCATGGGGCTGGGGTTCCACTAGAAATCATTTCCCCCTTCTTTGCTCTTCCTTACAAGTTCCAAAATGCTAACACCCAGAAAGAAATGAACAATAACATAGATATTTTTAAGTGACCTGCGACTAGGGGGGTAAAAAAAGAAAGAAAGGCATACTTAAATAGGACACTTAGCCCTTAGGCTGCAGACAGAGTGCTGCTTTGGGAAAATACTGTATTCAAAAAGCTGTGATAAAGACCGGGAAGGAGCTACTTGCCCTATTCAAAGAAAACTGAAGGTAACACGGAAACCATGAAAGGAGGAAATGGACCACAGAATGATAAAAAAAATAACTATAGACAGGCAGGGGAGATGTCCAGAGCAGGGCAGGAGGAACATTTCTGATGTCGCTAGTATGAAATATGGAGCGAAAGATTAGATTCTCATAGAATAACTGTGTCGTTACAAAAAAATGATGCAAGCATCTTCTGGAAGATATACAATGAAAAACACTTAAATATTACAAACAATGTCTAAAACACCTTTTTTTTTTTTTGAACCAATAAAACAGAATAAGTGGGAGATAGAAAACTGAGATGAGAAAAGGTGTGGTAATGTTCACATTTTATGAGAGTCAATGGGCATCTGAAGTCAGGGAGTGTGGTAACTAATATCCATCTCCTTTTGTAAAATGTGGACATTTGTATGCTTTTTTTTTTCAATCCCAGCAAATGTATAGACATCAAAACAGCATGGTTCCTGGCACAAAAACAGACACACAGATCAATGGAACAGAACAGAGAGCCCAGAAATAAAGTCACACACCTGTGGTCAATTAATCTTTGACAAAGGAGGCAAGAAGATACCACAGAGAAAACACAGTGTCTTCAGTAAGTGGTGCTGGGAAGGCTTGGACAGCTCCACGGAAAAAAGTAAAACGGGACAGCTTGATCACAACGTATACCAAAAAAGAAAAACCCGTCAAAAAGAACTAAAGGCTTAAATGTAAGATTAGAAACTATAAAACTGTTAGAAGAACTCATAGAACACTCTTTGACATAAATTGTAGCAGTTTTTTTTTTTTTAATCTGTCACTGAAGGAAAGAAAACAAAAGGGGAAAAAAAATAAATGGGACCTAATGAAACTTAAAAGCTTTTGCACAGCAAAGGAAACCCTAAGCAAAGGAAAAAGACAGCCTAGGGAACAGGAGAGAATACTTGGAAATGCTATGATTAATAATGAATTAATATTAACCCAACACATATAGACAGCTCATACAATATCAAGAAAACCCAGCTAAATTAAAAAGTGGGCAGAAGGCGTGAATATATTTTTAGAAAAAGGTAAATGGATATCACTTTAGAAAGAGTTAAGTCATATATTTCTAGATGGGTGTGTGTGTATATAGGTGTGTGTGTGTGTATATACTGTGTGCGTGCAGATGTGTGTGCATGTGTGTTACATATGTGTGGGGATGTATGATGTTTTACTATGAAAAGCTACATATCCTAACATCAGTCAGATCACGTTGAATGCATTAAGTCAAGATTTTGCAAGTGGACCTGTACGTATCCCTCACGGTGATTGATAGAAACAAATTGGTTGCAATCACCTATAAAAACAGAGAATGATTTCATTTAAGAAAAGAGTAAATCCAGCCGTGAAACAAGCACAGATGAAGTAAATAATTCAGAAAGTTTAAAGGGAAAACCATGACCAGTTGGGGACTGGAGCTGTGCAGACCGAGAGACGGCAGAGAGAATTGCATTACTCTGAGGCATCATAGACATGATGGCAAACACAGGAAATAAAAATGTGTCCCCTTGAAACACGTGTGGCATTCAGAGCAAAGACATTTATTGCCATGAGTTTCAGAAAGCAAGCGGACTGTTGAGAAATGCAAGAGGAATGGAAAATTCCCAGTGTTGGGTTGGTTTCTATCAAATTAGCACGAAGCAGATAGTCATCGGTCACTGCAATCCCCTAAAGCTTGCTAATCAATTTTTCTATACTTTTTTGTTTAACGCTTTCCAATTGACGGCTCCATGGGCGGATACAGGATACATCTATGGATCCTGGATTCTAATGCTCGGTCAGTTACACTTCTTGCAAACAGCTTCTGTAAGTGGGAGGCTTGGTGTCCACCTCCTTATGTCTCAGTTTGAATGTAGCGGAATTTAATTTCCATTTCCATTTGTATCATTTCCATCTTCATCCAATTTTTTTTTTTTTTTAACGTAAATGATCATGCTGTCATTGGCCTACTGGCTACTGAGGAGCGAGGTGATTTTTAAAAAATGTTTTATAACTTATCATCTTCAAATGTAGGCTCACTGGATAAAGTCATACGTGTTCATTTTGAGTTAAAGTCCCATGGAACTCAAAGATGACGTCTCCATTTGTGGGGAGAGCAGAGTCTACAGTGTCCTTTAGGAATGTACTCCTGTGCAGCAACTGTGTGACACAAACACCCCACATTTTCTCTCAGTGTGGTCTGCTTGCTGTGCCAGGCACTGTGAGCAGAACGTTAACGCGCTGTGGTTATGGATTGCTCAATTTGTCTCTCTTCTTCTGCCCAATGTGCTTTAAAGATGGATGCAGTGCTAATTAATAAGTATGAACACTTTTAGACTTGTTATGTCCTCCTGGAGAAGCGAGCTTATCAATAGGTAGTGACCCTCTTGATTTATTTTTTAATTGTTGAAGTTGATTTACAGCATTGTATTCGTTTCCAGTGTGCAGCAAAATGATTCAGTCACATAGATTTTTAAGATTCTTTTCCATTAAAGGGTCTTACAAGATACTGACCATAGTTCCCCATGCTCTACATTAGCACCTTGTTGTTTATGTGGCTTATAGCTAGCAGTGTGTAGCGGCTAATCCCAGACTCCTAATTTATCCCTCCACCCTTTCCCCTTTGGTAACCATAGGTTTGTTTTCTACGAAAAGTGACCCTCCTCTTTCTTTAAATGGATTAATCCTTTGTGATGTCAAGTCCATTCTGTCCAATAGCAACAGAGTTCTGTCTATTCTGTGTCTCTATCCATCGCAGGTGTTTGACCTTTTGTTTTCCATCTAGTTTGTTCTTGCATGTCGTTTCCTATAAACAACATAGAGTTTTTTTTTTTTTTTTTTAATCCAATCGTCCAGATTGTATCTTTCAAAAGGGAGATTGATTTGCGTAGCATTTGTTATGACTTGGGTACATTTGTCCTGTTAATTTTTTTGCATCTTACATGGCTCCTCTCCCATCACCATTCTCCTCTCTTTGATGCCTTTGAACTGGTCCCCCGTTTCCTTTGTTACATTTCCAGATGTTACATACTCTGTAGGTAGCATTTTAGTGATGTCTCTAGACACTTTCATGAAGTCCTAAATCGACTTTTCCTTGTTCACATCCGTCAACTCTAATCAAGTCCCCAAGTGCTACGTGGTTGCAACCAGCGTAGGGCGGATAGCAAGGATTTTCTAATCCCTTTGTGTACACCATTTTATACAATCCATCTTTCCTTAGATTTTCCCCCATGCTGGCGTCTTCCTTCCCGTCGCCCCCCCCAACCCCCAGCATCACTTCCTGCATTTTATGCATGCGTCTTCAAGTGCGTTCTGGCCTTTATTTAACGTACCTTTTAGCGTTCACTTAATGAAGCACTGTTGTTGTAAGCACAAGCGTCTAAACGTACCCTTACTTCACTGGTAGCCTTGAAAGGAGTTTCTCTAGAAGGCCAACCCTCCAGTCATTGTCATTCAGAGCTCTGCACGCACATCTAATTCCAGTGGCTACTAGTCTCCATGAGACGCCCGAAGACTGTCTACTTTTTGTTCCATCTGCCTCTTCTTTCTGGAGCTCGACAGCTGTGTTCAGTCTTCTTTGCTTCTTGGACTATGACACACCTTGGCTTCAATTTGTTTTAAAATGTATTCTGTCCCAGGTAGGTTGTGCCCCCATCCAGGCAATGGCGCCTTGCTTCTCGTCTTGAAAATTCGTGAATTATTATGCCTTTGATATTGCCTCTCCCAATCTGTCACCTCTGTATGAAACTCTAATTACATAAAGGCAGTGCGTTCTCACCCTTTTTACCCCTGTGGTTTTTTTTAACACCTCTTTCCTACTTTCCTTTTTTGTTGTTGGGTTTTTTGGGTTTTTTTTTTCATCACTCTTTGTCAGGTACTTCTGTATCCTCTAGCTAACGTCTCTTCAAGTCAAGTCAACCATTTTGCAAGTCTGTGGGCAAGACTGTGACAGTCACTTGTTTCTTCATTGTATTTCTCCATGTGTATTTTTTCCAATATATTACATCCACTTCTTTTTCACTCTGACTCTTAGGGTCCCCAGTGCTTTTGCATGAGCAATTTCTGCTTCTCTCATGGTGGCTCTTTTCCTTGAGTGTTTAGATGTTTTTTGTTTTGTTTTGTTGTGTTGTGTTGTGTTTTGTTGTGTGAGGCTGTTTAGCTGCGTTGGTGTCCTTGAAACCATGTGCAGGAATTCTTCGAGGGTTCCATTGAAAGTACTTCTCTCTAAAGAGAAGGTCTATGTGTTTCTACCAAGCCTTGGGAGGCACAACCAATTTAGAACTATTTTAAGCTATGGTTTCCACTTAGGGTATTTGGGCAAGCAAATGGAATGAATGGTTGCAGAGACACACGGGGAAGGGAATCTGGTGGAAGTATGTAGGGGAGACTCTGTTTCTACATTCATCCCTTCATTCATCCATTCATCCATCCAGTTGACTCCATCCATAGTCAGTGCTCACATTGGCAATTATTCTCAACAGTGTACTTTGTGAACAAGATTTCCCTCTGGTATCAGTGATACACGGTATCTGAAAAAATGCAACAAACAACTTGCGAATGTAACAAAAATGCATTAGGCACACAGACACAGAGACCAGACTAGCGGGGAGAGGGCAATGGGGAGGGGCAAGATGGGCGGTGCAGGTTGAGAGGTAGAAACTATTAGGTATAAAATAACTGTAAAGGATACATTGTACAGCAAGGGGGAATATAGCCAGTACTTTGTAATAAGTATAAATGGACTATAACCATCAAAACGTGTGAATCACTATATTGTACACCTGTAACTTACATAGCATTTTCTGGCCGCTGTAGGTCAATTAAAAACAAACGAGCAAAAGATCTGCCTTGCAAACTCTTCATTTTCTGCAAATGCAAATGCATTTGGGAGTGTTAGTCTTTGGAGGTGGCTTTTGACTTCCTGACCTTCTTGGACCACAGGATAGTCCCCATCCTCTTCTCATATCCAGACCAGTGTTTGTGTTACTGGGGTCGGCAGGTGTAGACATGCAGAAAGGCACTTCCCACTCCAGAACCTCATTTCTTCTCTGCACTTTGGTCATTTTCTCAGCTCTGAGGAATATACTTCTATTTCCAGCTGCTGCGTGATGTTTTCTTTCTTTCTTTAAAACGTTCCCCTGCAGTGTGCTGACTTTGAGGGTTTCGATAAACAGTCTTTTCTGCCACGTTTTGGTGTCATACGCTTTTTATACTCTGGCTCTTGTGTCACTAGCTTTCTTGCACTTTTACTCCATTTTATAGAAAACATACTTTCTGTTAATTAATTTAGAAGGGGTGCGTAAGGAAGTAAAGAATTACAGTCTTCCTCCAGCTCGATTTGTTTCATTTTATTTGTTGCGTTGCACTATCCTTGCATCTCACGTTCAGAAATAGAGTCTGACTAGGGATGTTTTATTGCCTGTTGTGGCTTAAACTTAAGTATAAGTCGTGCTACTGTGCTGGGAAGAATGCCTACTGAATGCTGTTTTTCTACCTCTTGTGGGCATATACTTCTCAAGTGCTAAAATTTTATGACTGATCATCATGCAATTTTTTTTTTAAATTTCCTTTTAATTCATCAATCTCGTTAATGTTGGGACTACTAACCAACATTGGGAGAGTGTTCTCTTTCCTCCTAGGACAATAGATTCAGAGCTGAGGGAGCGGGTTCATAAACAGTCTGAGAAGCCTACATCTGTCTTTGTAACTCAGCCCTCTCCTCACCTCTGTCTATAATATGTCTGTATCCACTTTCAAAAAATGTATTTCAACTCCTTTGAAGCATAATTGACATACATTTCACCCAGTTGAAGTGTCCATTCAGTAGTTTTTTAGCATTTTCACAGATTTGTGCAGCCATTATCCACTTCAGAATATTATTGTTACCTTAAAAAGAAACCCCACACCCCTTAGCAACGACCTCCTAGCCCTCCTCACCAGCCTCCCCCAGCCTGCCACCCATTTCTACTTTATTGCTATAGATTTGCCTATTCTGCACATTTCATGCGAGTAGAATCATACACTATGATTTTTTGTGAGTGGCTCATTTTATGTCACATCGAGTTCGTGCATCCTGCAGCACGTGCCAGGGCTCTGTTGAAGTGTTGAGTCGTTTCATTGTGTGGAGAGACTACATTTTATTTATGCATTTATGTTGATAGACATTGAGTAGTCTCCACTTTTTTTTTTTAGCTATTATGCATGAAAGATGCTATGAACAAGTGTGTACAAGTTTTTGTGTAGACGTGTCTTCCTTTCTCCTGGAAGTGTGCCTAGGAGCAGATTTGTCAGGTCAGATGCTCGCACCGTGTTTAACTACTGGAGGAAGTACCTGATCGTTTTCCAGAACAGGTGCGGCACGTTACATTTTTGCCAGAGACGGGCAGTGCTTCCAGTTTCCCCACATGTTCTCCAGCACTGCCTGTCTTTCTGACTGTACTGTGTGTGTGTGCAAAGTGGTTTCTTGTTGTTTTGATCTGTGTTTCCCCTGAGGATGTGTCATCTTGACAGTCAATATTCCAGATATTTCAAAGCCTCTCCTTTAGCAAGCTGCCTGTGGTACTTCTCGTAAATTTTTGTTTACTTGTTGTAACTCTTGACAGAGGAAGCATTTGGATGATAAACTCTCATTGGTTCCTTCTCATCTTTCAATGGATGATAAAATTATTGATCCAACTTTAATAAAGATGGTCCTTAAATTAAAATATCTCTTTTTTCCCAGCATATTGAAGAAAATCCCCACTTGGCTGAAAAATAAAAATGAATATTTTTTCTCATGAGAATATAATAAGTTGGTGATGATGGCTACCCCCCCTGCTCTGCCCTCTTTATCCTCCTTCCCCTCCCCCTCCTTTCATGATTGTCTGACAGTTTTCATTGTACAGGTCTTTCTTATTCCTAGGTATTTTTTGTTGTTGTTCTTGCTTGATGAAATTGTAAATAGGATTGTTCTCCATATTTCTCTCAGATATTTTGTTATTAATGTACAGAGGCAGAACTAACTTTTGTATATTGATTTTTTATACTGAAACTTCCCTAAATTTGTTCACTGTTTCTAACAGGTTTCTGGTGGAGATCAGTATTCATGTAGATTTGCCTAAATACAGTTCAGCATTTTAGAAAGTCACCTGTTTTTGCATGGGACAGTCTCTCTCAGATCATTTTCCTTCTGACTGAAGTACATCTTTTAGTCAGTCTACAGGTGGCAAGCTCTGTGTATGTTCATTTAAAAATGTCTATTTTTGCCTTCATTCTAAAATTATTTTTTCCTAATAAGAGAAACAAACAAACACCCCAATCCAAAAATGGGCAGAAAACCTAAACAAGCAATTCTCCAATGAAGACGTACAGACAGAACATAACAATTGACAGAGGACTGGATAAAGAAGGTGTGATCTATTTATATAGCAGAATACTACTCAGTCATAAAAAAAGAATGAAATAATGCCATTTGTAGCAACATGGATGGACCTGGAGATTATCAGTCTAGGTGAAGTAAGCCAGAAGGAGAAACAAAAGTAACAGATGATATCACTTATATGTGGAATCTTAAAAAAAACTTACTTACAAAACAGAAGGAGACACACGGACATAGAAAACAAACCTATGGTTATGGCGGGGAGGGGTTGGGAAGGGATAAACTGGGACTTCCAGATTTGGAGATAGTAAGTAATATATATGAAATAGACAAAGCACAAGTTTCTTTTGTAGAGGACAGGAAACTCTAATTGATATCTTGTAGTGACTAACTTATGGTGGAAAAGAATATGAAAATGAATACATGTATGTTCATGTATGACTGAAGCATTGTGCTGTGCACCACAGAGTGACACATTGTAAGCTGACTGTACTTCAATGAAGATATACATAAATAAATCAGTAAATAGAATTAATTTTTCTGAGTATAGGATTCTATATTGACAGTTTTTATCTTTGAGGCAATTTTGCCCCCTGGCATCCATTGTTACTGTTGCATCATCAGTTGGACATCTAAAGCATATTCCTTTGAAAGTCACAAGTCTGCTGTCTCTGCCACATTGACCTTAGTTTTTTTGTAATGTCACTATGATAGGGCTCAAGATAGCTTATCAGCTAGTGTTTTGTTTTTATGTTTTTGGTAGATTTTATTTGTGGATTTTGGCTCTGTTATTCTAGTTCATTTGTTTCCATGGGGTGATGATGAGATAGTGCAGAAGTTATATTCCATTACAGGTTTCCCAGATTGGCTGTATCCTCACTCTTGAGTGATAGTTTAGCAGGGAATAAATACCTGCGTTGTTAGTTTGTTTGATTGTCTCCCATGTCTATTCTTGCTGATCCAAAAATGTGCTCGTAGTCTAAATGTTGCATCTTTGCCAAATGGAAAGATGAAATCCTAAAAGGCACCAGGGAGCCTTTCCCATCTGTATGGAAAGTACAGGGTGTGTTTGCAAGGTGGATGGGTTTTGGTGGTGCCCAGTGTCTGTGGACGAGTGTAGTGGGACAGCTGTGCTGGAACAAATCGGGAGTTTTGAAAAGCAGGTTACTGAGTTCACACTTGAACAGTTCCACATATCATGGATGTATTATTATATTTTATATATATATATATTTTTAATATATACATTTTTAATATATATTATATTTTAAATATATAAATATATGTTATATTTTAATATATTAAATATATAATATATTAATATAATATATTTAATATTATATTTAATATATATCTAGTTTAAGTAGGGTCAAACGTCTGCCAAAGTAGTAAACAAGCAAACAAACAAACAAAACAGGATTTGACTTTAGCAAGAATGACTAGCATGTGCTGGGCCTGATTTTTATAATTCATCTACATGGCTCAGTGCAATGAATTCACGTCAGACGCTGAACTGCAAGCTGAAAATCTAACAAGTGGCTGTCCCAGTGTATGTGGCCTTACGGCAAGGCAAAGTGTGTTCAGAATTACACAGTTACCAACCTTCCGCGTCTGATCGTTGTGACTGAGCAAAAGGATGGATGAGTTGCAACCCTTGATCCTAAGAGTCTATCAAGTCCAGCGAGCTCTACTGGGCCCCGAAGTAAATACAGAGTTTTTGGAAAATTTCACAAGCATAGACAGCAACAGAGAAAGGTGTGTAGGACTTAGTGCAATTATCAAAAAACGAAATTTCATTTGTGCTTCCAGCAAAGCATGTCACCTCTGTCCTTCAGCAGGGCTTGAACCCAGGACCTCCTGCATGGTAGCCCTGCGGTCAACCCCTGAGCTAAAGGTGCTCCGTAGCTATGTTACTTTACCCACAGAGAGCTTTATCTCCTCAGCTCGGGGAGTATGCTAGGTCCCAGGTTCCTCTCTGAAAATGAAATTTCATTTGTGTTTCCAGTCAAGATGGAGCAGTAGAGATGGGATGTCAGTGTGCCTGCTGAAACAGGATGGAAGACCAACCGTATGACTGGTGCTACGGCACATCACAGGGCAGGAACCAGGGAATCAGCATAGTCTGCCAGTGTAGGAGATAAAGGTGAGGGTAGGGGAAGTCAGGTAGCTAGAGTGAGGCTATAGGTTAGGGGTAGAGAGCAGGGCTAGCATGCAGGAGGTTGTAGGTTCAAGTCCCAGGGCAGGCAGGCAGGCAGGCAGGCAAGGAGAGGAGTAGGAGAGTAGGAGAGTAGGAGAGTAGGAGAGTAGGAGAGTAGGAGAGTAGGAGAGTAGGAGAGTAGGAGAGTAGGAGAGTAGGAGAGTAGGAGAGTAGGAGAGTAGGAGAGTAGGAGAGTAGGAGAGTAGGAGAGTAGGAGAGTAGGAGAGTAGGAGAGTAGGAGAGTAGGAGAGTAGGAGAGTAGGAGAGTAGGAGAGTAGGAGAGTAGGAGAGTAGGAGAGTAGGAGAGTAGGAGAGTAGGAGAGTAGGAGAGTAGGAGAGTAGGAGAGTAGGAGAGTAGGAGAGTAGGAGAGTAGGAGAGTAGGAGAGTAGGAGAGTAGGAGAGTAGGAGAGTAGGAGAGTAGGAGAGTAGGAGAGTAGGAGAGTAGGAGAGTAGGAGAGTAGGAGAGTAGGAGAGTAGGAGAGTAGGAGAGTAGGAGAGTAGGAGAGTAGGAGAGTAGGAGAGTAGGAGAGTAGGAGAGTAGGAGAGTAGGAGAGTAGGAGAGTAGGAGAGTAGGAGAGTAGGAGAGTAGGAGAGTAGGAGAGTAGGAGAGTAGGAGAGTAGGGAGGAGAGTAGGAGAGTAGGAGAGTAGGAGAGTAGAGAGTAGGAGAGTAGGAGAGTAGGAGAGTAGGAGAGTAGGAGAGTAGGAGGAGTAGGAGAGTAGGAGAGTAGGAGAGTAGGAGAGTAGGAGAGTAGGAGAGTAGGAGCGTAGGAGAGTAGGAGAGTAGGAGAGTAGGAGAGTAGGAGAGTAGGAGAGTAGGAGCGTAGGAGAGTAGGAGAGTAGGAGAGTAGGAGAGTAGGAGAGTAGGAGAGTAGGAGAGTAGGAGAGTAGGAGAGTAGGAGGAGTTAGGAGAGTAGGAGAGTAGGAGAGTCGGAGAGTAGTGAGAGTAGGAGAGTAGGAGAGTAGGAGAGTAGGAGAGTAGGAGAGTAGGAGAGTAGGAGAGTAGGAGAGTAGGAGAGTAGGAGGAGTAGGCGAGTAGGAGCGTAGGAGAGTAGGAGAGTAGGAGAGTAGGAGAGTAGGAGAGTAGGAGAGTAGGAGAGTAGGAGAGTAGGAGAGTAGGAGAGTAGGAGAGTAGGAGAGTAGGAGAGTAGGAGAGTAGGAGAGTAGGAGAGTAGGAGAGTAGGAGAGTAGGAGAGTAGGAGAGTAGGAGAGTAGGAGAGTAGGAGAGTAGGAGAGTAGGAGAGTAGGAGAGTAGGAGAGTAGGAGTAGGAGAGTAGGAGAGTAGGAGAGTAGGAGAGTAGGAGAGTAGGAGAGTAGGAGAGTAGGAGAGTAGGAGAGTAGGAGAGTAGGAGAGTAGGAGAGTAGGAGAGTAGGAGAGTAGGAGAGTAGGAGAGTAGGAGAGTAGGAGAGTAGGAGAGTAGGAGAGTAGGAGAGTAGGAGAGTAGGAGAGTAGGAGAGTAGGAGAGTAGGAGAGTAGGAGAGTAGGAGAGTAGGAGAGTAGGAGAGTAGGAGAGTAGGAGAGTAGGAGAGTAGGGAGTAGGAGAGAGGAGAGTAGGAGATTAGGAGAGTAGGAGAGTAGGAGAGTAGGAGAGTAGGAGAGTAGGAGAGTAGGAGAGTAGGAGAGTAGGAGAGTAGGAGAGTAGGAGAGTAGGAGAGTAGGAGAGTAGGAGAGTAGGAGAGTAGGAGAGTAGGAGAGTAGGAGGAGTAGGAGAGTAGGAGAGTAGGAGAGTAGGAGAGTAGGAGAGTAGGAGAGTAGGAGAGTAGGAAGAGTAGGAGAGTAGGAGAGTAGGAGAGTAGGAGAGTAGGAGAGTAGGAGAGTAGGAGAGTAGGAGAGTAGGAGAGTAGGAGAGTAGGAGAGTAGGAGAGTAGGAGAGTAGGAGAGTAGGAGAGTAGGAGAGTAGGAGAGTAGGAGAGTAGGAGAGTAGGAGAGTAGGAGAGTAGGAGGAGTAGGAGAGTAGGAGAGTAGGAGAGTAGGAGAGTAGGAGAGTAGGAGAGTCGGAGAGTAGGAGAGTAGGAGAGTAGGAGAGTAGGAAGAGTAGGAGAGTAGGAGAGTAGGAGCGTAGGAGGAGTTAGGAGAGTAGGAGAGTAGGAGAGTAGGAGAGTAGGGAGAGTAGGAGAGTAGGAGAGTAGGAGAGAGAGTAGGAGAGTAGGAGGAGTAGGAGAGTAGGAGAGTAGGAGAGTAGAGTAGGAGTAGGAGAGTAGGAGAGTAGGAGAGTAGGAGAGTAGGAGAGTAGGAGAGTAGGAGAGTAGGAGAGTAGGAGAGTAGGAGAGTAGGAGAGAGAGTAGGAGAGTAGGAGAGTTAGGAGAGTAGGAGAGTAGGAGAGTAGGAGAGTAGGAGAGTAGGAGAGTAGGAGAGTAGGAGAGTAGGAGAGTAGGAGAGTAGGAGAGTAGGAGAGTAGGAGAGTAGGAGAGTAGGAGAGTAGGAGAGTAGGAGAGTAGGAGAGTAGGAGAGTAGGAGAGTAGGCGAGTAGGAGAGTAGGAGAGTAGGAGAGTAGGAGAGTAGGAAGAGTAGGAGAGTAGGAGAGTAGGAGAGTAGGAGAGTAGGAGAGTAGGAGAGTAGGAGAGTAGGAGAGTAGGAGAGTAGGAGAGTAGGAGAGTAGGAGAGTAGGAGAGTAGGAGAGTAGGAGAGTAGGAGAGTAGGAGAGTAGGAGAGTAGGAGAGTAGGAGAGTAGGAGAGTAGGAGAGTAGGAGAGTAGGAGAGTAGGAGAGTAGGAGAGTAGGAGAGTAGGAGAGTAGGAGAGTAGGAGAGTAGGAGAGTAGGAGAGTAGGAGAGTAGGAGAGTAGGAGAGTAGGAGAGTAGGAGAGTAGGAGAGTAGGAGAGTAGGAGAGTAGGAGAGTAGGAGAGTAGGAGAGTAGGAGAGTAGGAGAGTAGGAGAGTAGGAGAGTAGGAGAGTAGGAGAGTAGGAGAGTAGGAGAGTAGGAGAGTAGGAGAGTAGGAGAGTAGGAGAGTAGGAGAGTAGGAGAGTAGGAGAGTAGGAGAGTAGGAGAGTAGGAGAGTAGGAGAGTAGGAGAGTAGGAGAGTAGGAGGTAGGAGAGTAGGAGAGTAGGAGAGTAGGAGAGTAGGAGAGTAGGAGAGTAGGAGAGTAGGAGAGTAGGAGAGTAGGACTCTCGTTCATTCTGTCTTTTCCTTCTTCCTCTTTGACCCTATAGAATCATTCAACTGTCTTATGCCTTTAGCATTTATGTTTTCATATATTTTTACACCAAGTATTTGATTTCAGTGTATATTCCTTTTCAAAGAGGTCTTTTCAAGAGCAGCTTTCGTTTTATAGAAGCAATTCCAGGAAGGTGCTGAGATGGCCCAGGCAGGATTTATGCCGGCGCTCCCAGCAGGGCCGGCAGAGGAGGGGGCCCTCGCTGCCGGGGGGGGGGGGGGGATGTCGGGGCAGCACATTTCACCCTGTCCCTGTGTGAGCACCAGGCGTCGCATAGCACTCGCCGCACTACCCTGGCGTCCCCACGAGCTGGAGGCAGAGAATGTGAACATGAGAGCAGGTGTAGGCTACCAAGGAGGTCACCTCTCTCTGTCTCTCTGGGCCAGGCGTCCCCTCCAGCTCACATCACGCATTCATGTCACCAAGCCCATGGCCTTGAGCTAGAGTGTGGACTCAGTAACCTGAACGACCACTTGCAATCGGCTCGGCCCTGACTGCACGTGTCCCAGCCTCTGGCTGGGCAACTCCACCCTCCATGAAAATCAGTGACTCCTTTTAGAGAAACGGGGAAGGGGTGATGGGTCGGGTGAGGTTCTCGAGTGGGAAGCGAAGTGAGTGAAATGCGTCCACTTCCTGAGTGGTGTGTAATCTCCTGACTCTGCTCCATCAACCTGTGTCTCTCTCCTCTCTCCTCTCCCCTCCTCTCCCCTCCCTCTCTCTTTCTCCCCTTCCATGTCTTCCTTCTTTCCTTCATGCATTCAGTGCGGATGAAGTACATGCCTCCTCTAAGGCTTTCTGCCAAAACCAGAATGAGAGAAATGATGGCTGAAGGATCCTTGCCCTGGAGGGGTTCGTGCTCTATTGCAAAAGGCTGAAGCTTTTCACAGAATTACGATGGGGCTCCACGACTGCTAACCTCAGCAGCCGTGGAAACACTGGAAAGTATTTATGCAACTACAGAGCCACGTTTTTCAAGTATAAGCTACAACCACAGCATAGTTTGTAGCATCAACATGAAGTGGCCAAAACCAGAGTACAAATATTAAAACACGTTTCAAAATTAGAGCCGGCACTGAAAACTCTCCCATGCATGGCCTCTGTTGGATGGACTGAACCCGTTAGAAACACGGCAGTGGATGGGAATCAGCAAGACCGAGATCTCAAACAGATTTCCTAAAGGTTAGATCAAAGGCAAGTGAATTAAGTAACAACAAAAATAATCCAGAGGCTTGATTTGTAAGGCACGTGCTGAATGCCAGGAGGCTCGTGTCGGGCTGGACGTGGGATGTGTCCATAATTAGATGTTCAATCTCACGGGTCCTGTCTGTATACACTCAGCACCTCCACCTGACCACCGCCCACTGGGCAATGCTCACTCAATATGCCCAGTAGGATAGGAAAGGTCTTGTGGGAGGAATGAAAGCCACGGACAGCCTCTCACTTCTCTTACAAAATAAGTAACACACCCAGCAGGAGCAGATGGCAAGGGAGCAGCCACGGGCCATAACCACCATCTCATAAAGACGCACGACTGAGCTCAAACGATTATCGGACCAGCAAGCAGCCACATGCAAAATAGCTGATGTTGGGTTTAAAAAAGTTGGGGTGAGTCATTCCAACCTTTATTCTCGAATTGGAATGGAGGCATTTCAATAGACATCGGCCCCTAAAATGCAAAGGCACTTCCAAGGGGTAAAAGTGAAGGTGCTGGTTTTGTTTCGTTTTGCTTTGTTGGTACCAATGCTGACTTAGAAGTTAGCACGTGAAATGTGCCTTTCCTGCCTAAGACTTACTTAAAACCTTACATTTCAAACAGGATTCCAGTTCCTCAAAAAAGCTTAAACACAATTTCCACAAGACCCAGAACATCCACTTCTTGGTAAATATCCCAAAGAATGGATAGAGAGGACTCAAACAGACATTTGTACACCCACATACACAGCAGACAATTACCAAAACACGACAGCCACCCAAGTATCCATCAGCTGATGAATGGATACACAAAATGTGGTCCCTCCATCCACACAAGGGGAAATGTACTGCCCACCTGCAACTCGGCCCTCAAAGGGCAGGACCTCCTGCCTGGCTACCACGTGGATCACCCCTGGGGACATTATGCTCAGTGAAACAGGGCGATCACAGGAAAACAAAAGCACAAATACTTTATGTTTGCACTTACATGTCACCTGGGTCAGTCAAATTCATAGACACAGAACGTAGAATAGTATTTTGTCGTGCATGTGTAGAGACAGATTTGGAAGATGTTCACATTTTCTGTCTTTCTTTAATTTCTCTATCTTTTGATTTTTTTATTCTTTAAAAAAATATAATACAATTTTTAAAGATTATTTTCCATTTACAATTCTTATCCCAAACTCTTGGCTATATTCCGTGTGTTGTACAATACATCCTTGTTTTGTATTTTTATACCCAGTATTTTTTACCTCCCACTCCCCCACCAATATATTTCTGCCACTGCCACCAATGGTCACCACTAGTTTCTCCTCTATACCTGTGAGTCTGCTTCTTTTTTTTTATTATTATATTCAGTATTTTGTCGTATTGTTAGATTGCACATATAAGTGATATTATGCAGTATTTGTCTTTCTCTGACTTATTTGTCTAAGCATAATACCCTCCAAGTCCATCCACGTGGCTGCAAGTGGCATTATTTCATTCTTTTTCATGGCTGAGTAGTATTCCATTTTATAAATATACCACAGCTTCTTTATGCAGTCATCTGTTGATGGCCACTTAGGTGGCTTTCCATGTCTTGGCTAAGGTAAGTAGTGCTGCTGTGAGCATTGGGGTACATGGATCTTTTCAAATTAGTGTTTTAAAAGCTTTTCCACAGGAAAGGAACCAACACAATGAGAAGGCCAAGATGGTGGAGGAGACTACTCCCAGCTCACCCTCCCCAACAGACACACCAAGATATTACAACTACAAGCCCAGTGATTTGCTCAGAACACTGACTGAACTCTGGCAGAGTGTCTCTCACTTTGAAACACAGGAGGATTCTCACAGAATCCAGTAAGAGAGAAAAGAAAGAAAAAATGAAAAACTGGTGCAGGACAGGTCCTGCAGGGAGGTATTGGCAGAGGAAGAAAGGCACCCTCAGGCTGGGACACCCCCTCTCCAGCCAGGACAGAAGTGGAGCTTCTGAGGCTCAGAGTAGAAAGGAGCAGCCGCTTGGCAGGCAGAACTGAGGGAAACTGGCAGGGAGGGTCCCCATGTTCCCCGGCCCTAGACGCAAGCTGGCAGGGACGTGCCGGGACTGGCTGCTGGAGGGCGGTGAGGAGTCCGGGCAGAGGGCTGGGGCCCGCTGCACAGAGGCCGTCTCAGGGGACTGGAGGGTGGTATCAGCTCTGGCTGGGGCTGTGTGGGGAACAGAACAGCCTGGGACCCCCCCCCCATTAAAAAAAAGCACCACTGCTGGTGTGGGGGGGTGCGGGGGAGGGGTGCAAGGCAGCCAGGCCAGAGCCTCTGTCCCGGCTTGGCTCCCATGAGAAGAGTGGTGGAGCTCAGTCACCATCGTCTCAGTGGTGAGGAAGCAGGCCTGAAAACTGAATCCACACCCAGGGGCCCTGCAACTTCACAGGCGGGGCTGAGATGTGTTTACAGCCCCAGGCAGAGAGGATGGATTGGCTCTGTGTCTGAATCCTTTGTGGACCCGTGCCCCTGGGCCAAACAGGCGGTGAGCAGAGCTCTGGTACATGGGAGGGGCGAGTATGGGCGTGTACGACAGGCTGGCATAATGTGCCATACACGGAGAAGGGGCTGGGGTCTCTCCTGGCCGTGTGCCTGCACGCTCACTGTGGCGGGTCCTAGCACCTGACGTTGGCGGCTCTGCACTGGTGGTTCCTGGGGCTCAGAGCCTGGGGGACACCAGAGCAGCTGGCCGGCATTCCTGCAGGTAAGGCAGGGACAAAGGCGGTGTCAACAAAGACTACTTTGTAAGCTGCATAACAAGTGACAGACACCACCACAGAGGGCACTTCCCAGTGGACATCTCCTGCCTCCTCTTCCCCAGATGAAGCCCTCCAGCCTTGCCCACTACACACCACAGCTCAGAAACAGGTCTAGAAGCCCCTATTCCAGCAACAGGGGAGCAGACCCAACCTCTGTCAAGGCTGTGACAACCACAGGACAAAAAAAAAGAAGGTCCATCTCAACAACAAGAATCAGGGCAGGCTCTGATCACCACAACACCAATGACACCCACAATCAAAGGGATAACAGCCAACACTCATGGAAGAAAGACATAGCAGCCATCCATTCCAAGAACAGCCATCGCCACAAAACTAAGATGTGCACAGTCTGCACAGGAACACTCCCACTTTAAATTAAAACAAACCAACAAAACAAAACAGCCCTTCAGGACCACAGCAGATAACTGATATTGCCACAACAAATACAAATTTAAGCCTCTTCTCTGACCACAATAGCATGGAAATCAACCACAGAAAAACAAACGAGAAAAAAAAAAAAAAAAAAAAAAACCCAAACCCGACAGCATGGAGATGAAAAAACATGCTATTAAAAAACCAATGGGTCAATGAGAAAATCAAAGATAAATTTAAAACTTCCTTGAGACAAATGACAATAAAAACACAACCACACAAAATCTATGGGATGCAGCAAAAGCAATCCTAAAAAGGAATTTCATAGCAATACAGACATTCCACACTAAATAAGAACAATCTCAAATAAACAACCTAACCTACCACCTAAAAGAATTAGAAAATGAAGAGCAAACAAAACCCAAATTCAGCAGAAGGAAAGAAATAATAAAGATCAGAGGGGAAATAAATAAAATAGAGACTAAAAAACAACAGGAAAAAAAATCAATCAAACCAAGAGCTGGTTTTTTGAAAGAGTAAACAAAATTGACAAACTTCTGACCATTCGCACCAAGAAGAAAAGACAGACGGACACAAATAAACAAAATAAGAAGAGAAAATGGAGAAATTTCAAATACCGCCACAGAAATACAAAAAATCATGAGAGAATACTATAAACAACTATATGGCAATTAATTGGAAAACTTAGAAGAAGTGGACAAGTTTCTGGAAACATACAGTCCACCACAACTGAATCCAGAAGACATAGATTATTTGAACAAACCAATCACTAGAAGTGAAATAGAATCAACAATAAAAAAAAATTTCCCTGCAAACAAAAGTCCAGGACCCGATGGCGTCACTGGAGAGTTCCATCAGACATACAAAGAAGAGAACATACTGGTCCTTCTCACACTCTTTTGAAAGATAGAAGAGGAGGGAATACTCCCAAATTCATTTTATGAAGCCACCATAACCCTGATACCAAAGCCAAAGATGCTACCAAGAAAGAAAACCATATGCCAATATCATTTGAACATAGATGCAAAAATCCTCAACAAAATATTAGCAAACAGAATCCAACAGCACATAAAAAAGCTCATACATCACGACCAAGTGGGGTTCATCCCAGGGACACAAAGGTGGTTCAACATATGCAAATCAATCAATGTAATACATCACACCAACAAGAGAAAGGACAGAAACCACATGATCATCTCAATAGATGCAGACAGAGCATTTGATAAAATTCAACACCCATTTATGATAAAAATCCTTCCCGAACTGGGTATAGAGGGAACATATCTCAACATAATAAAAGCTACTTGTGACAAACCTACAGCCAGCATAGCAGTCAACGGCGAAAAGCTGAAGGCCTTCGTCCTAAAACCTGGGACGAGACAAGGCTGCCCACTCTCAGCACTCCCATTCAACACAGTCTTGGAAGTCCTGGCCACGGCAATCAGGCAAGAGAGAGAAATAAAAGGGATCCAAATTGGAAGAGAAGAGGTAAAATTGTCATTATATGCAGATGATATACTATATATAGAAAACCCTAGAAGGTCCACACAAAAACTACTAGAGTTGATAAAAGAATTCAGCAAGGTAGCAGGTCACAAGATTAACATACAGCAATCAGTTACCTTTCTTTACACTACCAACAAAATATAAGAAAAGGAAAATAATCTCTTTCAAGATTGCATCCAAAAAAAAAAAAAAGATACTAAGAATAAATCTGACCAAACAAGTGAAAGACTTGTATGTGGAGAACTACTAAACATCCACCAAGGAAATTAAAGATGACTTAAAAGAAACAGAAAGATACCCCATGTTCTTGGATTGGAAGAATTCATATTCTTAAAATGACCATACTATCCAAAGAAATCTACAGATTTAATGTGATTTCTATCAAATTATCCAGGACACCTTTTCACAGAACTAGAACAAATAAATCTAAAATTTATATGGAATCACAAAAGACCCAGAACTGCCAAAGCAGTACTGAAGAAAAAGAATGAATTGGACGAATAACCCTCCCAGATTTCAGACAATACTACAGAGCTACAGCCATCAAAACAGCATGGTATTCATACAAAAACAGACATGGATCAATGGAACAAAACAGACAGATCAGAAGTAAATCCACAAACTTTTGGTCAATTAGTCTTTGACAAAGGAGGCGAGAACATACCAGTGGAATAAAGACACTGTCCTCGGCAAGTGGTGTTGGGAAAACTGGACAGCTTCATGTACATCCGTGAAGTTAGAATACTCTACGCACCATACACAAAAATAAACTCAAAATGGCTTAAAGATTTAAACATAAGACAAGACGCTATAAACCTTTTAGAAGAAAAGTTAGGCACAACATTATCTGACATAAATCTCAGCAATGTTTTCCTAAGGCAGTCTAGCCAGGCAATAGAAAAAATAAGCAAAAATAAACAAATGGGACCTAATTAAATTTATAAGCTTTTGCACAGCAAAGGAAACCATGAGAAAAACAAAAGACAACGTATGGAATAGGAAAAAATATTTGCAAAATATGAGACTGACAAGGTCTTAATTTTCAGAATATATTAACAGCGCATACAACTTAATAAAAAAAAACAGACAAACCAATCCAAAAATGGGCAGAGGACCTAAATAAATAATTGTCCACTGAAAATGTACAAATGGCTAATAGGAGCATGGAAAAAATGCTATCACTAATTATCAGAGAAATGCAAATCAAAACTACAATGAGGTATCATTTCACGCCAGTCAGAATGGCCATCATTCAAAAGTCCAGAACCGATAAATGCTGGAGAGGTTGTGGAGAAAAGGGAAACCTCTTATACTGCTTGTGGGAAAGTAGTTTGCAGGCATTATGGAAAACAATATGGAGATTCCTCAAAAGATTAAAAATAGATTTACCATATGATCCAGCAATCCCACTCCTGGCATATATTCAGAGTGAACCTTAATTCAAAAAGATACAGGCACCCCAATATTCATAGCAGCACTATTTACAATAGTCAAGACATGGAAGCAACCTAAATGCCCATGGACAGATGACTGGATAAAGAAGATGTGGTATTTTTATACAATGGAATACTACTCAGCCATAAAAAAAGAATAAAGTAATGCTTTTTGCAGCAATATGGATAGACCTGGAGATTGTCATTCTAAGTGAAGCCAGAAAGAGAAAGAAAAATACCATATGATATCACTTATATGTGAAATCTAAAAAAGAAGCCAAATAAACTTATTTACAAAACAGAAACAGACTCACAGACATAGAAACAAACTTATGCTTACTTGTGGGAAGGGTAAATTGGGAGTTTGAGATTTGCAGGTACTAACACATATAAAATAGATAAACAGCAAGTTCATACTGTACAGCACAGGGAACTATCTTCAATATCTTGCAGTAACTTACAGTAAAAAAAGAATATGAAAATGAATATATGCATGTTCCTATATGACTGAAGCACTGTGCTGTGCACCAGAAATTGACACAACATTGTAAACCGACTCTACTTCCATAAAACTATATATATACAAAAAAAAAAAAAAGAAGAGACGCCCTACTGAATAGCAGAAGATATTTGCAGGTAATATGACCCATCTTTATCCTTATATATCCAATACATATAAAGAGCTCATATAACTCAATATCAAAAAAACAAACAACCTGTTTAAAAAAACACGTAGAAGGACTGAAGAGACATTTTCCTAAGATGAAATGCAGACAGGCAAGAGGTACCTGAAAAGATGCTCAGCATCCTTACTCATCAGAGAAGTGCAAATCAAAACCACACAGAGGAACGCCTCACGCCTGTCAGACTGGCTAGCATCAAAAAGAACACAAGCGTTGGCGAGGGTGTGGAGGGAACGGAGCCCTCCCGCACTGCGGGTGGGAATGTACATCGTTGCAGCCACTGTGGAGAACAGTATGGAAGCTTCTCCAAAACACTAACACTAGAGCTACCACATGACCCAGCGATTCCACTCTTGGGTACGTATCTGTATATTTAGATTTTTTAACAAATATGTCAAACTTATACATTCTTCCAGAAAGACCCCTCGATGTTTTCATCTGGATCCATGTTTACAGTGAAAGCAGTTATGTCCTTCATTATTGCCCTGTCAGTTGTCAGCATGGAACAGAGGTTCCAGTTCTCAATGAGTATTTCTGGGAGAATGAATGAATGAAATCATCGTACATATTACTTCACAGCATATAAAACCACATCTAGTGTTCAGGGCATTTGGACTTTTTCAATATTCTGATGCATCAAGAATTTATCTTATATTCAGGAACAAGTAACACAGTGATTGTTAAAAGGAGTGTCGGGGATTAAAAGGCACAAACCATTAGGGATCAGATAAGCGGCAAGGATACACTGCACAACACAGGGAATAGAGCCAGCATTTTATAATGATTATAAATGGAGAGGAACCTTTAAAAATTGTGACTCACTCTGTTGTACACCGGTGACACATAATGCTGGACAGCAATTATGCTTCAATAAAAAAAGAAAAAAAATAGAGCTTATAAAGATATACATGCAAGGCTTTTTTAATAAAGCCGCTGGCAACTGCAGATAGATAATAAAAATAAAATTGATTAAACAGGGGTAGAAGAAACCGTGAGAATTGAAGGAAATTCAGTACCTGTGAGAAAGGTCACTGAGTGAATTGTTCCCGCTTTAAGACAGGGTGGAATCTAGAGGAAGAAAGAAGACAAATGAGCTTATTTGCATGATTGCAGGGCAATCATTTTGCAACATTAGCATTGAATAAATATTGCCTAAATATGCAACCCTAAGATTTAAAATTCTGTTTATATTATTTTTCTCTCTGGCAAAGCCAGTCCACCCAAGACAGCGACAAAAGCCAGTTGCCAGGCAGCATGTCAACACCATGAAAAATGACACTGTCCGTCTGACAGAAAATAAATCTTAAGATGATACTTTATGATCCAAATTAACACACATCCAGGAACCAGACTCTGTATCCGAGCCTGGTTTTAGGGGGAGAATCAGGAACATCTGAGTGGTCACGAGTATCATTCTGTGTTTCCCACGAAGGAGCAACAAATTCCGTCGGAAACAGTCATGTGGGCAAAATACGAGCCGTCGTCAGCTCGTGATAGAATTTTTGGACCGTTTTTACACACCTTTGATTCTTGGATCAAGACTCTTTCTGAATGAAGTAGGGGCATGCGGGTTACCTCTATTCTGCAGAAGAGACTCCGAGATACTGAAATCTGTCAAATTCATACACATACGAGGTAGAAACCACTCGTATGTCCTTAAGTTATTTTACTTTAAGGACACGATGTCACATCTGTGGTCTCTAAACTGGATAATGTGCATTTAGGCACAGAGCGGGCTTCTTTGGTGGTAATGATTTCTTTTTAAACGGTTTGCTTATAATTGTGGTTTGTTTTTTTTTTTTTAAGATTCCTATTAATAATGGTGGCCATGTGGTTACCCACATGCTATTCTATGAATTCCATGGCATTTTCATAGAAAAATGGGACTGACGGCATCTTAAGACTGACTAAGTCACTCACTCAGTCACTTTATTTCCCACCTACCCACCTCCAAAGTGAGTTCATTGAGCTCAAACATCTCCCTGAAAGAAGTGAGTTTCACTTAGAAGCAAATAACCCAACCGAATAATTCTTGGACAGCAAAGGGTACCACTCTGCTTCCTAAACAGATGTGGGGATTTCCAGAGCATCCCTTTGAGATTTTGCTAAATTGCAGATTTGGATTCAGGACCTGAAATTCAGCAGCAAAATTCACCCCCCAGAACAGGCTGATGCATCTGATTCAAAGATCACACTTTTTGAGAAGCCAATACCAACACTGGTGGGTTTCGAAGGCTTTGCATTCACATCCACGCACTAGTGTCATTCTCCATCTGATGAGATGGAGCCTTGAAGACGTGTGGGGGCCATCCCCAGGGGAGGCACCTGATACAAATCCCAACAAGTTTCTGTCAGCTTATTGAGATGTAATGCACCTATCAAAAAACGCACTCTTTCAAGTGTGTAGTTTTGTAATAGAAAAGAACAAATCTGACTCCACATGAGATCTGTTCCTTTGCCTTTAACCCTGTGCCCTGTTTTCTACGCTCAGTCTCGCTGGTTCTGCACCTTTTGTAAAAGAATGTTGCCCCGAGCCTGAAATAGACAGGAGAGCCCGTTCTGGAGGCTCTGACCTTTACGGATAGTAACACTGTTGCATTCATATAAAGATAACAAGTTGCAGAAGAGAAAATAACATTTGTTTTGTTAGAGGTTTTATGGGGGCACCATGACCTGATCCACACGGACAGCTGCAAGAACAAAGAATTCCAAGAACAAAGAATTCCTATCCCAAGCAGTTTGCAATAGCCAACCACACCCCCCTGCCTTTTTAGTATAAAAGGAGCCTGAATTCTGACTTGGGCAAGGTCGCTCTCCAGGACATCAGTCTGCCATCTTTTTGGTCTGCCAGCTTTCCAAATAAAGTCGCTATTCCTTGCCCCAACACCTCATCACCCAATTTACAGGTCTGCCCTGTGGTGAGCAGAACGAGTTTAGACTCGGTAACAGTTTGGTGGATTTTTAGTGTATTCAGAGTTGTGTACCTATTCTGGAACATTTTCATCACCACAAAAGGACATCTTTTGCCCGCCAGCAGTCCCTCCCCATGCCCCCTTGCTCCCAGATTGCAGCCACTAAACCACTCTCTGTCTGTCTAGATTTTTTTGTACCAGCCAATTCCATGTAAGTGGAATCACACATTGTGTCTTTTGTGATGGGCTCATTTCATTTAGAGTAATACTTCTTCTGTTTTAAATATGTATTTTATGAACATTTCCAGGAGAGAGGCTAGAAAAACATCACTCTCATCTGGAAGATATATATACTTTCCAGACAGAGAATGTGCACATGTGCAAAGTGTAAAAGATATCCCTTGTTTTGACCTGATAGACGTAGTGTCAACCTCAGACTTAACAGTTCATAGATGTTCATGTACATTGTAGCAGGTTTATGTGGCTTCAAACACGGCTTCAAAAAATAATATGTCTTTGCCTATATGTAGGAATGAAGCAACAGATACTTGGACAAAAAGACATCTGAAAATGTGTAACCTCATTCCAGAAGTCAGATGCTCTCCCTTTGTCATATTGTCTAACTTCTCTGTTAAGTGTACACGTTACCCCAAGGGCATTGGGTTCTTTTTTTCCTGAGAATTGTTTAAACATCCAATAGCCACCAGTGGAATATTATGAATTAGCTTGCTCGGTAAGAGTCTGCCCTCTCCTTCCAATGGCGGTTGAAAAGAGGAAGATAGTTTTCACATCAGCAACCAGTGATTTCAATCAGACATGCTGACATATTGTAGAATCAGGTCTCAACTGGGTAAGAGATTTTCTCCCTGGCATCCTGTCCCCTCTTTAATGACATGGACTTTGCTCTCAGCATTATTCCAATCATCGAACTACTGTTTTGTATAAAATTCACTTGATGAAAGAAATAAAAGTCTCAACGTCATTAACGCCAAGGGCCAGGAATGGGGCTAAATTATTCTCTCTGTAACTAAGCTTGACAGCCCGGTGCGAAACGCAAAACCAACAGTTTGCCTTTAAAGATCAATACCTTATCAAGATTTTATTACAGTGAAGAACTATTCCCTCTTTGGTGCCTCTTTTCCATGTATAACACCGCTCTGCGTTTCTGGTAATAGCTTGCAATGGATCATTAGATAAATGCCTTTTTAATAAAGAAAATCCAGGTGTGCTAGTAAAAATGTGATGATGGAGTGTCTTTAATCTCTCAGCTTCATTAAGCAGGGACAGGCTCGCCTGCTCCATTCTTACTTACTCTGCTTGAGAAACCAACCCTTTCCTGGGGCTATTAGTGATGACAGCTCATTTATTACTTCATGAGAATACAGAAACATTTCCATCTCCATCCGACATATTGCTCCATCCCCAAAGATTGGCAATTTAGAAAGCTACTTCCATGCAACAGGAGTTAAGTGCCTGCCTGTTTTTTTCCCTAGCAGGCATTTGCAGAATGGCCCTGCACATGCAGAATTAATAATTAGGCATTCAACAGATTCCAATCTTGTTTTTTTTCCCTCTTAATCAATTTACTTAAAAGGCACACACCCCAAAAATCAGGGCTCCCGTTACAATCCCTAAAACATGAACTGACAACAATAACACCAAACATGTTTTCTTTTTAAAAGACACGTGTTAAGGGTCATTCTCACTCTTGGATCATTCTTGCTCACATGTGCAAAGCAGCAAGCTCTGGACGTGAATTGAGAAATGACTGAGGGCCAGAGTCTCAGTGGACTCACAATAATAAAACACTCATTTTAGGATAACTAAAAGCAACCTCTTTTTTTGAAATTGAAGTATAGTTGGTTTACAATGTTTTGTTAATTTTTTGGTGTACAGCAAAGTGATTCAGTTATACATCTCTGTATATATTACATACATATATATTTAATATATATACTTCTCCAGATTCTTTTCCATTACAGGTTATTGCAAGGTATGGAATATAGTTCCCTGTGCTGTACAGTAGGTCCTTGTTGTTTATCTACTTTATATGTAATAGTGTGTATCTGCTAATCCCGAACTCCTAATTTATCCCTCCCCGCTTTCCTATTTTGTAACCGTAAGTCTGTTTTCTATGTCTGTGAGTCTGTTTCTGTTTTGTAAATAAGTTTGTAAATCATTTGTATCATTTTTTAGATTCTGTATATCAGTAATATCATATGGCATTTGTCTTTGTCTGGCTTACTTCACTTAGTATGATCATCTGTAGGTCCATCCATGTTGCTGCCAATGGCTTTATTTCATTCTTTACCATGGCTGAGTAGTATTCTAAAAACCATAAGCCAGAGCTGAGGTGGAGAGAAGCACCTGAAATTTGCATTAATTTCTAGCAGGGATGACCTGTCCTCTTTAAGTCACATGGAGGAGGATGGGCAGTTTGGGGAAGGTGATTTTTAGCTATTTTTGAGAACACTGTTATTATTCCACTCCTATCCCTACAAGTTAGCTTCCTATGTTTATAACAGGAAAGGAAAAGATGGAATAGTTATGAGCCTGAAATGTTTCTTGGCAACTAAGGAAGGAAGAAGAAAGTGGACAGAAACTTCAGGGAGTATATCTATTAAAAGTCTTACTTGTACAAGTGGTCAACAGGCACATGAAAAAATGCTCAATATCACTAATTATCAGAGAAATGCAAATCAAAACTACAATGAAGTATCACCTCACACCAGTCAGAATGCCCGTCATTCAAAAATCCACAAATGACAAATGCTGGAGAGGCTGTGGAGAAAAGGGAACCCTCCTACACTGCTGGTGGGAGTGCAGTTTGGTATAGCCACTGTGGAAAACAGTGTGGAGATTCCTCAAAAGACTAGGAATAGACTTACCATATGACCCAGGAATCCCACTCCTGGGCATATATACAGAAGGAACCCTACTTCAGGATGACACCTGCACCCCAATGTTCACAGCAGCACTATTTACAATAGCCAAGACATGGAAACAGCCTAAATGTCCATCAACAGATGACTGGATAAAGAAGATGTGGTATATTTATACAATGGAATACTACTCAGCCATAAAAACTGACAACATAATGCCATTTGCAGCAACATGGATGCTCCTGGAGAACGTCATTCTAAGTGAAGTAAGCCAGAAAGAGAAAGAAAAATACAATATGAGATCACTCATATGTGGAATCTAAAAACAAACAACAAACAAAGTATAAATACAGAACAGAAATAGACTCATAGACATAGAATACAGACTTGTGGTTACCAAGGGGGTGGGGGGGTGGGAAGAGATATACTGGGGTTTCAAAATTGTAGAATAGATAAACAAGATTATACTGTACAACACAGGGAAATATATACAAGATCTTATGGTAGCTCACAGAGAAAGGAATGTGACAGTGAATATATATATATGTTGATGTATAATTTAAAAATTGTGCTCTACACCGGAATTGGACACAACATTGTAAAATGATTATAAACCAATAAATAATGTTAAAAAAAAAAAAAGTCTTACCTGCCTTAAAATGGAATTGGCAACCAGGATGCCCTTCAACAGGTGATGGATATGTCCACAGTGGTCCATCCTGACAACAGGACATTACTCAGTGGTATGAAGACACGAGCTATCAGCTGTGAAAAGATGGGGAGGAAAGGCAAATGCATATGGCTAAGTGAAAAAAGCCCATCTAAAAAGGCTACAGACTGCATGAGTCCAAGCATATGACATTCTGGAAAAAGCAAAACTATGGAGGCAGTAAAAAGATCAGTGGTTGCCAGGGAGTGGGAGAGGAGGAATGAACAGGTGGAGCACAGGGGATTTTTCGGGCAATGAAACTAGTCTGTATGATACAGTAACACTAGATACATGTTATGCTATGCTATGCTATGTTACGTACGTTACGTTACGTTATGTTACGTTATCCAATTTCATAGAATGCACAAAACCAAGAGCAAATACTAATGAAAACTATGATCCTTAGTCAATAATATTGTATCAAGATTGGGTCCTTGACTGTA
Organism: Camelus ferus; assembly: GCF_009834535.1. NCBI lineage: Eukaryota > Metazoa > Chordata > Mammalia > Artiodactyla > Camelidae > Camelus > Camelus ferus. The sequence goes on from NC_045732.1 coordinate 11,611,233, forward strand.
ACAAAGGCAGTGCCTTAACACAAGGTGCTATTAGCAGAGGAGATTGTGTGACGGGGGGGAGCGGCTCTGTGGGAACTTGGAACTTCCCTCTTAATTTTTCTGTATGGTCAAGCTGCTCTACAATTCAAAATTTATTCAATTTTAATGGAACTGGTTGTCCCGAGAATTATGGGGTTTGCCAGGATCTTGGGGGAGGAGGTTCGGTAAAATCAGTTTGTCTTATTTCCCACGTGAAAATGGTCATACGTGACACTTCGTTTTTCTTCTAGTAGGATCTGGAACGCCATTGAAAGAACATCTAAGAAGTAAGTTAAACAGATTTTTTTAAAAAATTAACGATGGAGAGAACAATGCATGGGCTTTGGAATGAAGTACGTAAGGTAATATATGATACAATGCTTCATAGATAAACACAGAATGGTGCGGATCTGAGTTTGGATTTGTGATTGGTAGAAACAGATTGCAGGAATCGTTCTGAGACCTGATTGCAATGGAGTTAAGGAATAGTTGGCTGTTTAATCTCTGACCACTGTCTGGGGTGAGACAAAAGCTCCTGGCCCACTGGGACCTAGGTCTTGGGTTGTCCTGGGGAGACAGCCCCATCGTGAACTTTCTCGTTGTGATGTGCCCTCTATTTGTGGGATTTATACTTTTACGTTTCCTTTTGTAATGAAGGAAGGTGAAGATGAATATTTGGAACAGGTGTAATCTTGAAGGACTATCAGTGAAGGGTGAATAACGTCTCGTGATGCCATCTTTGTATCAACCCAGAGCAGGTCACCTCCCAGTGGTTCTCATAAGTCACCATGGATACTGTCCCACTGAGTCTGACATGTCAAGAAGGCATCATTATTTCTCTGTCTTCTTTTTTTTCTTTCAAACAAATTATGACAGTATAGAATATGAAAAATGGCAACTACTTGTAGGATGGCATAACACCAGTCCACACTCTCAAATTATTACTGTGTTCTTGAAGGACCTTGTTGATTGAGGATCGTTTTTAAAGTCTTCCTAATAACAAGAGGAGGTTGTTGTCATTTTAGTCTAACTGTAGTTGATTTACAATATTGTGTTAGTTTCAGTGTATAGGTTGAGATTCTTTTCCATTAGAGGTTCCTATAAGATATTGACTATAGTTCCCTGTGCTGTACAGTAGGACCTTGTTGTTTATCTGTTTTATATATAGTAGTGTGTATCTGTTAATCCCAAACTCCTAATTTATCCCTCCCCACCTCTCTCCTTTGGTAGCCATAAATTTGTCAGAACTCTACGTCGGTGAGTCTATATCCATTCCATACATAAGTTTATTTGTATCATTTTTTAAGATTCCACAATAAGTGATATCATGTGATATTTGTCTTTCTCTGACTTGTACGTTACATATATAACAATCATATATGTACATTCTACATATGTACTAATACATATTAATATATTAAACATATTTATAGCAATTATATATTAAATATATTACTTATGTTATTAAATATGTTATATTAGTATACTATTTATGTACTAATATATTAATATATTAAATATATATTTATAGTAATTAATTATATAATATATACTTATATATAAAACATGTAATTATATATAATATATACTTATATATAAAATATATAATTATATTAATTATGTTATTAATTATAATACTGATTGTGTTATCAATTATGTTATAGTAATAAGTGACAATATTACTATTAATGTATTACATGTTAAATATTATATATAATGTATAAACACATATTAATATCATTATACTATGTTTTATTCTATATATTACATGTGTGCTATATATTACATATTACTGTATATTATACATTTATTACATATTATCTGTATGTAACATGTATTGCACAATACTATATATTACACACACTTTTATATATATAAATAATAAAGTTTGAAATATATATCTATATGTATCCTCATTCAAACTCTTAAACTGTACTTTCCTTGAAACTTTATTCTTAAGGAAGCTAACATGAGATACAGAGCCTTTTCCTGAATCCTAATGAAGTTGGACACTTCGCAGAGGGCAGTATTTATTGACAAAGCCCCCGTTCTCAGGAGGGACTCTGTGACGAGCAGCGATGCCGTGTGAGGACAGTACCACCCTGATCTCCGCGCCCCTGCGTTCCGCTGACACAGCACAGGATTTTCAGTGCTTGGTCAGCTGGACACGCTGTGCTTCTGGAATGCCTGTGATTTTCCCTCGCTGGTAGTCTCATAAAGAAAGAAAATCAGCATGTGAAAAATGCTTTTTGTTTTTTTTATTCTTTCAGTAAAAGCCCTCACACAGCATCCTGCTCACCAGATTATCAGCGCTTGACTTAGTGATGATTCCAAAGAGTGAGGGGCACTTCACGGGAGGCTGAGAGAGAAACGTGGGTGCCCTTTGCAGGGATTGTAGGAAGAGGAGCCTGTCCCGAGGGGTTGTGAAAATGACTGCAGGGTTTCTCGCAATTGGGGTGAGGGCTGTGAGCAAAAGTAACCAACCAGCTGTGTGTCGGGGAGATGTGTGTACATGGGGGCCTTAGAGTGGCTGGTGCCAGGAGCTCTGATGAAGACTGGCCCAGAGAAGAATGTGCATTATGTTGGGAGCTGGGCCAAATCCAGAATGTTGGGAAATGCCAACGTGTGTTAAATGCTAGTGGACAGATGTCTAGCTCCATTCAGGGGACCCTTCCCGAAGGACGTCTAAGTGTCACTGTGGTAGAAAAATCAGGGAACAGTAATGTGTAAGGGAGCAAAGAAAGGGAAGTCTCCAGAAAGATGAATGGGTGGGGGGTGACGGTGAGTGAATGCAGTCATTTCTCACCCATCTTGTCTCTGAAAACAAAACAAAAAAGGTGAAGGGGACACAGAACTGGAGATCTCACCTCGTGAAAGTGTTGGAGCAGGCAGGTAGCTAGGTATGAACAGAGAAAGGGGGGCACAAGGCCAAATGCGGGAAACCGCGCATCTTGTGAACAACAGGGGTCCCTGGGCCGAGAGAGAAAAGCAGGACCTCTGGGTTGATAAGTGGTCACATATTTTGGGGTGACAGGCGTCCTTGGAGGCTGACAAAGAAAGGCAGGGAGAGGCAGGAACTTCCAGTGTCCGGATGTAACCTGTTGCTCATTATGCCTTCATTTCAAGTAAAATTAGCCTTGCAGGCTAGGAGTACCCATCATGCACCGACACCATGACACTTGCAATCCAGAATAAATAAGGACAAAAATCCTCTCCTCCCTTAGGGAAGGTGCAGCTGGGATGGAAATCAGGAAATATGACCCCAAACCCTTCCCTCCCCAATGAATATTCCACCCATTCATTTTTACACCCTATGTAACCAACTTGCCGAAGGAACTCAGGGCAGCCGCTCACCTGAGTCTGCCCGCTCTCTCTTGAGAGGGTCCTAGCCCTCCCTTAATAAATCCTCATTCTACTTTCTTGACCTCTGCGTCCCATGTCTGAATTCTTTCTGTGATGAGACAAGAACCGAATCTCCAGCAACAGAACTAGTAAGCAATCCGTCTACCAACACTGGATGCAGAAAATGCAGTGCAAATCACACAAACAGGAAAGCTATGCTCCAGAATCCTACTCTACAAAGTGAGGCTATAGGACCATACGGATTTCTAACCTGACTTTTAAAGAGAGTTATTTCTTAGTTATCACCATGAAGAAATCAAAATTGTCAGCGGGAAATCCCTAACACCCCTGAAAAGCCCTGTGGGTATAGGGTTGAATTCTATTGATCCTTAAAAAGACCGATCATGTCAGTGCTATATGGCTTATTCTATGATGCAGGGACTGGAGAAGAATTTGTTTTTATACAGTTCGAGATACAAAGTATTGACCAAATTCTATAAAGAAATGAGTAGAAAAATTTGTTTTTCCAATTGGACCAACTCTAATTAAAGAATAAGAAAATATAATACGGCAAGATATTAAAAAAAAACTACACCTACTAAGTGGAGTTCATACTAGAAATAAAGAACAATTAATCATGAAACAGAAATGTATAAATTCAATTTTCTAGCTTAATAATAGAAGAAAAATTATGAATGTCAGCATAGGTTCTGAAGACACACATAGATCATTATTTTCTTTATTTATTAAATGAAAGATTCATTAACTTCTATTATGCTTTATAATTTTCAAAAGTTTCCCACATATGACTTCATATAATTCCATAATAACTTTCTTTTCCCCCTACTCATAAATTGCCTCTCCCCACTGGTCACCACTAATTTGTTCTCTGTATCTATGAGCCTGCTTCTTTTTTTGTTATTTTCACTAGTTTGCTGTATTTTTTGGATTCCACATATAAGTGACATCACACAGTATTTGTCTTTTTCTGACTTACTTCACTTAGCACAATGTCGTCCAAGTCCATCCATGCTATTGCAAATGGCATTGTTTCATTCCTTCATGGTAGCTTATGACGCATTTTGTGCTCTGAAATGGAAATGATCACATCGTGGGTGCCATGATATCTCTTTGATGTGTGAAATATGTGAAATAATTGGTATTTTTTATCTTTTTCCTTAGCATTGTAATCAGAGCCTTCTGTTATTAAACACTACCTAGTTGATATTTGTATGTAATATTATATTTTTTTAAAGGTAGAATATATTAATATATAATAGATTCATTTGTAGATAGAAATTTTACTAGGTTCTTTTACTATTAATTAAATAATTTTTACACTAGTCATAAATTCTTTTCATGTGTTCAAGGACAGACATAATTATAAATTTGCCTCCTACTTTACAATTTCGTATCTCTTGTGTTTCTCGTGTCAAATTGCTTTGGTTACTATTTCAATTAACAATCTTTGTGGTGTGGTGGGAAACATTTTTCAATAAGTCATGATTTTATGAGAATGTAAACAAATGGGACCTCATTAAACTTAAAAGCTTTTGCTTCAGAGAAATGTCTATTCAGTTCTTTTGCCCATTTTTTAATCAGGTTGCTTTTTTTTTTAATATTGACTTGTACGAGCTGTTTATATATGTTGGATGTATAAGGATAAGAATTGGTCACATCATTTGCAAATATCTTCCTCCAGTCTGTAGGTTGGCTTTTTGTTTTGTCGATGGTGTTCTTTGCTATGCAAACTGGTGTTTGGGTGATGTAAATAAAATACAGCAAAATCATTGTGTGATGTGGGGACAATCCCATGGTATACTTGGGACGGACGTTGGCTGCTGGTTTCCAGGATCCCACGTGTCGTATTCCTTCTCCCCCACTGGAATCTCCTTCCCAGCTTCCTTGGGGCTAGTTCTCATCCGTGGGACTTGGACAAGAGCAGTGGATGTCACTCCATCCTCTCCTGTCTGATGGAAACATGCCAATGGCCAGCGTGAATTCTACGTATTTTGAACAGGGAAAGTCCTTTTCCAGCACAGACTCGGCAGGGGCTTCTGGAAGGGACTCCACAACCCACGGTGGACCGTGATGTTTGTGGACAATGAACTCTTGCTGGGTGGAGCCCCTGTGATTTGGGCATTGCTAGTACAACAGGTAACCTCTCGGCAAACAACAGTCATGCCCCGATTTACAACTCAAGATCTTGGGTGAATCACTGTCACGCAGAATCTCAGCACATTTACGGTTTTAAAAGATGTGAGAGACATCTAGCCTCTCACTGATACGGAGGGAAGCAATTTATGAATGGGATAAGAGGACCATGATTTGAAAAAAAAAAACTTTACATGGCTGAGAAATCCTGGGTTCTGGTGTAGACATAACTGTGGTTTCCTCTGTGACGTGGCCTGGCGCTTCACGCACGTTGAAATTTAAAACCCGCTTCTGTTTCCCTGTATTTTATTTTCCCTTGCATGCCTGGAGAGTGGGAAAACCCCCAAAAGGTTACATTGAGTGTTAACGGGACCATTCATAGGATAGAATAATTTCACAGACTGTAAATAAACAACTGAGCTGAGGTTTTTGTTATGCATGCTTGCGTATCCATTTTTTTTTTGGACTGCTCGGATGCGTGCTTATGCAAAGCTGGATTTGATTTTTCTGTTTGCTTAAATTACTTTCCTTCCTGCCTCCCCAAACACTTGGCATTTGATTAAATGAAAATCAAAAGCAGACAAGCACACTACTCTCAACATCATTGTTCTTTTCACAGAATAACTTGCACATTCCAGATAATCCGTCCCTAAAGAAAGGTTTACATCTGCAGGCGTCACGTTCTCTGGCCTGAGCTTGCATATGAGATACCACAGTTCTTTCCCCCAGCGCACACCCGGCAAGTCCAAACAGAACCCAGGACACACCTGCGTGACTGGGTCACTGAGAAACAGAACGTTAGTGGTGTGACCACAGCCCATCCGACCCGCCTTCAAATCAATCACCTTCTGTAGAAAATACATCTCTTCTCAGTCCTTCTGATTTAGAGTCAACAAAAGGAAGCAGGCATCAACGTCTGAGAGTTACAGCACTACAGAAAAAAAGGAAAAGAAAAAGGAAAAAAAAAAGAAAAAAGAAAAAAAAAGACACAAACATCTTCTAGGTGAGAATGGAAGAAGATCGAGCGGGACGATCCACGTGGTTGACTCACTGCTCCTGCCCGGGGCCTCGGGTATACAGTAGGCGTCAGATGGGAGAGGCTGTGCTGTTCCTCACACTCTTCAGATGGTCGGAGACACACTCGGAGACCTGAGTCAGGATGCACGACCGGTTAGCGACTTTGATCTCAGCACACAGGCAATGTTCATTAATCCTACCGCGCTGTTTCTCTCTTTCTGTCTGCATCCGTCACAAGCTCTCTGGCATCCTTGTGACTTCGGAGAGCGTGAACAGGCACCGTAGCTTGGCCCCGCAGGCCCTTCGCAGAATTACCACGTTAAAACAGACATATCGCTCCTTTTATGGGAAATGTCCAGAAAAGGCAGACGCATCGGGAAAGAAAGCAGGTGAGTGGTGGCCAGGAGCAGCAGAGAGTGCCTGCTTGATGGGTAAAGGGTTTCCCTTCAGGCAGATGACAATATTCTGGGAGTAGAACGTGGTGATGGTTGCATGTCATTATGAGCTGACTAGATGCCACTGCGTTGCCCTTCAGATGGCTAATGTCATGTCGTGTCAATTTTGCTATTAGTTAAAGAAAAGAGTGTCCTCACGTGAGAGGTTCTGAGGCCGCCAGCTCTGTGAGGGTCACACTCAAAGCTCTACAATGAAAATGTTCATGACCTGCGTCTAAGGAAGATCTTGATTGAGCGAGTCTGTCCCGGGAAGTCTGCATAGACCCATATGGCCTCAGGAGAAAAGCGATGCTTCTCCAGTCTCTTGAGAGGTGGGGGAAGGAGGAGGAGCTGGGGATCCCAGGAAGTGTGCGTCTCAGCATCGAGGGGGGAGCTGTGTCACAAAGCAGTGCAGTCAGGAGTTCCCCAGTGCCAGGGACTGAGCACGCAATGGGATCACAGTTCGGGGTCGCCATTCAACCATTTCTGGGGGAGAGAATTTTACAGGCAACTTCCCCAGGAAGCTTATAAATTTAGTGCATCTTGGAAGACGGGTATGAGCTGGCAGGAGAGAGACATGGAGGGTGGCGGGACTTTCAGACAAGCTCCACGTGCAGCGGTGTCCAGTGCAGACGGGGCAGTGGTGAAAAATGCACTGTCTCCCATCCCACGGTGCTCCCCAGAGCAAAACTCACATCCCTGTCCAAGGGTCCATTTTAATGAGAGAGATGCAGGCGGGCAGGGTGGGGCTTATCACAAACGGTGCCCGTGCACTGCTGTGGGAGTAGGGAGAGCAAATCAGAGTCCATGTGAGATCTGTTCCTTTGGCTCTAACCCTGTGCCCTGCGCTGAGTCCTGCTGGCTCTGCACCTTTTGTAAAAGAATGTTGCCTTTAGCCTGAAATCGACAGGAGAGCCCATTGTCAGGGCTCTGACCTTTAAGGGTGTAACACTTTTCCATTCATACAGAGACAAAAAGTTGCAGAATAGGAAAGAACATTTGTTTTGCTGAAGGTTTACAGGAACATGGTGACCTGACCTGTGGACAGCTGCAAGCACAAAGGATTCTGACACCAATAAGTTTGCAACAACCAACCACACCCCCGCCTCTTTTTAGTATAAAAGGAGCCTGAATTCGGACTTGGGGAAGATGGTTCTCCAGGACATGAGTCCCCGTTCTTTGCGGTCTGCTGGCTTTCCAAGTAAAGTCGCTATTCCTCGCCGCAACACCTCGTCTCCAGATTTATTGGCCTGTCGCGCAGCGAGCAGAATGGCTTTGGACATGTTGACACTGTGGCTCCCGTTTCAAGTGCCATTCGAAGAGGGTCTTTGATTGACAGAGCCCTTTGGTTCAGAAGCTCTGAGTGATCAGTGACTCTTTCTTTTACATGCATTGTGTCTGGTCGAGGTGCCTGAGCCATTTTCACTGCCATTTTGACATTTAATTTTAGAAGTCTGCTGACATTTTTTTTTTTTTTTTATATATAATGTTGTTGGCTGGGGAAAGCCGTGGTCTGACAGGTCTCTGCAATTTTAAGGTTTACTGCCAGGTCCCTCTCTCTGTCAAGCCTCTCTCTAGAGAGGGGATTGGCATGGCTAAGAGCCAATTTCCAAAGGCAATCTCAAGGTGGTGATGGGAGACCAGTGTTGCCTGTCAATTCAGATACGGCATCTTCCTGCTTTGGTCAATGTGCCTGGCATTACTGCAGTGAAGTTTGTTTTTTGTTGTTGTTGTTGTTGTTTTGGGGGTTTTTTAGATACAAAATAAGAAAAAGTCTTCAAGGCCATCTGTTTAAAAGAACTGGATGGGTTTTATTTATCATGTTGAAATTTCTCTTTTATTAGCTGGGTCTACACAAAATGTGGAGTGTAACATGGAAGAGTGGCACACTGATTAAAAATTCAAAGTCTCCTAATTGATTCCTAGGATGGAGTTAGATACAAAAAAACCCCACACCATACTTGACAATCAGAAGCCCTTGTTAATTTTGCCATAACTTTGATCGGAAACCCAAATGGATCTTTGGCACAAAGGTGACAGTGAGATGTGTTATGTGGTCTCAAAAAAGGTGGGAATGTCTGTGAAGCCCATGGTCAAATATGAAGTTGACTGTTCATCCTGGAGGAGAATGAAAAACATTAAATCACTCATTGCAGGTTTCTCATGAGTTCAACTAATTTATACATAAACCTCTACAAAGGAGCTAATTAAAAATTATAGTATCCATGATGACCAGGAGGAATGAATCCAAATGATGTAAAGCCCCAAGATGGACAGCCAATGGCACAAGGGTATATCCTAATGTATTTGAATGACCTGTCCTTGAATATTTCATTTTTCATGTCATAACAAACAAGTTTTCTATTTAAAGCAAAGGTCGGATAGATTCTTTGTGATATTACATCCTTCTTTATAAATGTGTGGACTTTTTTTTAATGCTTTTCAATTCATGTATCATTTAGCCAAATAATATTTTCACATCTATACGTTAAACACCTAAAATCTGTCATACATGGTGCTAGGCACTGTGGATATGAAAACATCATTTAAATGCCTGTCCTCAAGGTATTTTCTGATGCTAACTTTGGTCGCCTCCATTTATCATCCATTTCTTTTTTTTTTTTAATTAGAAAAATGAGAAGAAAAATTCCCTGTATGGATTTAGTGTACGACAGGATAAGAAATGACAACTCAATTAATACACTGGATAGAAGGTGTCAAAAATTGCAACGTTATATGCTCTGCACAGAGATGTTTACAGCAGATTTATTTATCACGGCCAAAATTTGGGAGCAACCAAGATGTCCTGCAGTAGGTCAATGGATCGGTGACCTCAGGTACATCCAGGACATGGAATATTATTCAGGGCTCAAAGGAAATGAGCTACCAAGCTATGAAAATACAAGAAGCAGGCGCCCACTAGCCCTTGGCTAACTGGCCTCCAGCTGTTGGCACAACCTTTCCAGACTTATCAGGTAACCTCTGATCACCGCCTGAGCCATCCCACTTTTTCCTAAGCCACGTTCAGTCCACAGAATCCATTACCCTGTGTACTAGTCACAGTGCGGGTTACGCTTGGTAGCGCCAGAAAGCACCGGCAAGTTCATCAGCGTCAAAACAACAGTTAGTACAAAAATACGTTCTGGAGATCTGACCATGATTACAGTCAGCAACACCGTAGTAGACACTTCAGAGTACATCTTCCCTGTTCTCATCACCAAAAAAGAAGTGCTCATTCTGTGATGCGATCGGGGTGTTAAGCTAATTCGACAGTGCTAATACACTGCAGGATACACGTGCACCAAAGTAAGAAGCCATCCGTCTCAAACTCGCAATTTACATGTGTCTAGCGTATCCCAATTTTTTAAAAAAGAGAGAGAGAGAGAGAGAGAGTGCGTCTTCTTCTTGCCTGACATCAAGATGATGTGCTCCTGGAATCAGGACTCACATGGGAAGCTTCCTGCTGCCTCGCCGTCTAGCCACAGCTGAGCTTGGACAGCAGGCTCGTTGGGCAGTGGGTTGACGAGACGTTGCTCACGAGACACCTTCACTCACCCTGACCATCTAAGTCCTCAGTGAATTCAGAAGAGCAACGAAAACCATTACCGTAGCTGTGAAAATGTCTACATCACACTCCTATAATTTGTCTGCTTTTTACAACCAAGCAACCTGACCCTGTAAAGGCAATGAGCCTAGAGAGTCAGACAAGTCCCTTCTTCTTCTTCTTCCCTAAATTGGGTCTTCATTGCACGCTGAGCTTCTGGCAGTTTCTGCAGATGGCCCGTTTCATGTTCCCTATGTAAACGTATGTCAGTTCAAAGAACGTTGCTGGCAAAAAACCCCAAAGCTGTTTCTGTCGATCCCAGGGTGCTGCTACAGGCTTACAGACATCTTGACTATGGTGTATGTTTCTTGATGTACTTCAAACCGTTAATAAGGTGGATATTTTTAAGAAAACAAAGGGAAGGGATTGCTAGAGGAAGTTAAATCTTTTTTTTTTTTCCTACAGCAAATTTTTCCTCCCCACCGCAGGGAAAGTCAGTATGCCACTGACACACGCTCCAATGGATGCCTTTACGAAAGGAATGACAGAATCGAATTACACTTTATAGCATAGGTACAAACAGAACTAATGGTTCCATTCCGATAACCCACCCCCGTGACGCCAGGACACTCTCAGCTGAACATCAACTCCTTTCAGGTTGAAATCAACCAATTACCGTATTTATTAGAAGACCTTTGAGTCATTTGGGAACCCCTAGAAAAGATATTTGCCTCCCATTCACAAACAAAAATTTAACTGGGCCCAAAGAGCCATCCTGACTCAGACTTGAGCTGGAGACCTACCTGGCAGAACACCCCAACACGGCCCATGCAAATGCGGGCAGGGTTACAAAGGCTGCTGAGAAACCGTCCCGTTCCCCACCCTGGACGCAGCCCACCTCCAGAACGCCGAGCGAGGAGCTTTCATTCACAGTTTTATTTTCCAATCTCCTGGCTGAGATGGAAATGATTTCCCACTGCAGATTGTCTGCTGGAGCAAAAATGAATGCGTTTTCAGGCAAACACGCTAAGCTTGCCCACCTGAAGATTTGCTTTTAAAAACGTTCTATTTTTCCTCTCCACTTTAAAGATTAAAACGTCCAACTGAGCACGGAGTGGGTCTGAGTCATGCAGGGGCAGGGAAGGTGACAATAACTTCATTGTGAACAATCTCTTGGCCTTCACACCTTTCGCCACCTTTTGGGGGACGATGCCAACTTTTTTTTCACGTGACCGACCAAGAAAAGTCTTCTGTGTTCTGATTAGAGGAAGTCTTGTGAACACATTAAAATTTAATTGTAACGGGAACTGGCAGAGGTGGGGAACTACTTAGGAATGTGACTCCAAGTCTTCATCATCAACTCATTAGCATCTTTTCCTTTTTTTTTTTTTTTAAGATTTCATTTGATTTGGGCACATTCCAAAAACTCTTCCAGTGAGAGAATACACAGTGACTTCCCCTTAAAATTTATGTAAGCCCTAATGACATTTTTGTCCAAAATTGGTCATTATGTCCAAAATTCCCTTTTTTTTTTTTATAAGTCACCTTGGGTGAGCATCAACTTTAATTGTGAAGGAAAAGCCAGGCTGGGCTAACAAGATAACTCACAGGTCTAAGTATCAGAATACTGATCTGAGTTCTGCTGGACCAAGTTGTTAATCTAAGGTAATTAGTGTTGGTTTGCTGTTTATGTTTTTTGCTAGCCAGCTGGATTTTCAAAGAGACATATCTGGCTTTGGAATGTTGGTTTGCTGCCTCCCTGCCTCCACTTTTGTGATAATGATGCTGCTAAAGCTGTTCCATGCCTATTGGCCGAACACCCCAAGCTTGTACTTTACCCTATAAAACCTCATGCGCACGTCTTGGAGGTGCTCAGAGCTTCGGAGCAGAAGCCCCTCTGAGCCCGCCGGCGTAACACATCTGAGCACTCCAGCCCTCCGAGTGGTGCTCGTTTCTTGGCTGGCCTGTCGTTTCCATGACATAATGGCCTCAGGTTAACTTTTTTTACAACTTCAAAGACCATGTTGCCAAATAAAGTTGCATCCACTAGTCCTAGGAGTTAGGACATTCATACCTTTTGTTTGTTTGTTTGTTTGGGGGGGGTGACACAATTCAACTCACAGCACCACTCCACCATAAGCATCTCTTGCAATATTCCTCCCCTTTAGAGGACAGATGCATGCGTGTCCATTTGGGTTTGGACAAAATTAGACATAATGAATGATCTTACACCTGGGCCCTCTAACAACATCCATCAACATGGTTAGATGGTGAGAAACCCCTGCTAAGTAAACAAATGCTTCTAGAGGGTTTGGTACCACAAGCAAACGGATATAAATTTGACCACTAAAATAATAAAGTCATTTTTAAAGAAATAAAAAACAAGCTTCTTCTATGTAGCACAGGGAACTATGTTCAGTACCTTGTAATAACGTTTAATGAAAAAGAATATGAAAATGAGTATTTGTCTGTATATGCATGACTGGGACGTGGTGCTGTGCACCAGAGATGAACACTGTTGTAATTGACTGCACTTCAATTAAAAGGAGGAGGAGGAGGAGGAGAAGAGGAAGAGGAAGAAGGAGAAGGAGGAGAAGGAGGAGAGAAGAAGAAGAAGAGAAGAAGAAGAAGAAGAAGAAGAAGAAGAAGAAGAGAAGAGAAGAAGAAAGAAGAAGAAGAAGAAGAAGAAGAAGAGAAGAAGAAGAAGAAGAAGAAGAAGAAGAAGAAGAAGAAGAAGAAGAAGAAGAAGGAGGAGGAGAAGGAGGAGAAGGAGGAGAAGGAGGAGAAGGAGGAGAAGGAGGAGAAGGAGGAGAAGGAGGAGAAGGAGGAGAAGGAGGAGAAGGAGGAGAAGGAGGAGAAGAAGGAGAAGAAGGAGAAGGAGAAGAAGGAGAAGAAGGAGAAGAAGGAGAAGGAGATGATGATGATGATGATGATGATAATGCAGTCAGAGACAGGCAGTGAACACCAGCCTCATCGGAGTGTTTGCCTTGAAGTACAAGGTCAAAAGACCTGGGCTGAGGACACAGGAATACTCTCCAGTGTCTACTACGTCTTATACATTAACAAGAAGAGCAAAGCAACACTGCTTCCAACACTTGTTCATTCTGGATAGTGGGTTCGTTTTGTGTTTGTGGTAATTTTGAGGTTTACCTCCTGAGAGCAACAGATATGGTAAAAACGGGTGGGAATGATCATTTATAAGCAAGATCATAATAGGAAAGGCTAAAAAGATCTATCTGGTGATTTATGCAACGTGTGTTTTGAATTCCTCCCTGGGGTCAAGGAGTGCTTGTTTAAATTCCAGTGAAACCCCATGGGTCTGTGTCTCCTGAAATTCAGTGTATACTGGAAACGCACACTGCCTGTTTCCATCTGCAACCTCCTCTCACCCCGTGCCTTCCCAATCAGGTGACAGCCGTGGTTTGGGAAAAATCTAGTTTCTATCTTGTGTACCGTTCCAACTTCAGGTGACACTGTAAGTCGCAGCTATACCACGAGAGGGAAATTGCGCTGTGTTCTCGCAAACATGGTATCAAACTTCCATATGCCTTCCTTTCGCATTACTGAAGACTCTGTATTTTAAGCAGGCATTTAAATTAAAACCGCAAGGAGAAACGATCAATTTGCAAAAGTCCGTCTCTGACGCTGCAAAACCAGCGCTAACGGTGACAGTGTCTGTAAACCTCAGGCGCTTTGCGGAATCAGAGTCGAGCGCAGCGCCCACTCACTCAGCTCCGTCTGGACTGCTTCACCCGCGGTTGTCAGCGTCATGACTGCCCAGGCACAGAGTTCTCAAGATCTTCTTTGGCAGCAGCAGAATTCCTTCATGCTCTCACGGAGCACCTCCTCAGGAGGCTGGCAGACATCTCTCTGAATTGCACGTAATATGACACACTTTCCAGAGGGAGTTGATGGCAGTGCCGGGCGTGACCACGCCGACTCTATCCAGCCGAGGACCGGCGCCAAGAGAACCTCAGAAGTAAATGATTCCTTTAAAGCCCAGGGTTACACACACTGTCCCGGCTGCAAACCAGTGTGCTGTAAAATTGGAAAACTGGGGATCCCCGCTTCCCAGCAGGGCCCGGTAATTGTCACTCCCTCTTGCAAATCCAGAGCGACTTGCTTGCATCGTTAAATCTTGGAGGCAGAAGAGACCCATTGCTGCTTAAAAGTTGTCACCTGCCCCCACGACATTCTTTTCCAGCATCCTTCCTTATCCACTCACGCTTTTGGGTCTTTACCTCCCCTCTTTACCTAGCATTCCTTTGCATGATGAATGCTGATTCCAAGAGCACACCTGTCTGCTTTCTCCCCTAAGGGACATCGCGGTGCTGGAGGGTTAGACGCAGACCACCACTATGGGGGCACACCGGGGTGACGAAACTGCTTTCCACCCACCTCCCTCCTGAACGACCCCATCTCACCTTCTTTCTACAAAACAGCACGACATGATCCACACACACAGACCCAGAGCAGTGACACCACGGGATATCCACGAAAATGAAGACGGCGCCCGTACGTGTATTCAAACCAATTGTTAATATACAGATAATGCACACTGTAAGATGGTAGCGAATCCCTAGGTGCAAAAACGGAATTCAGCGTTCCTCCCAAAATCCCCTTAGAGTTTTCAGAATCTTGGACTTTCAACCCCAGACACTGTGCAAATATACCTTGTCATTTCACATACATTTTCCACGTAGGGTAATAGACGTTACAGCATCATCACGTGCATTGCTTTCTGTCACCTGCCCGTGTATCCTGGAGATGTTTCCACACCAGCACACGAAGCAGCGTTACATTCTCTCCCTACGGCTGCTCGGCACAGTTAACAACTTGACTGATGGAAGAGATGTGACCACCATAGGGACCGGATCTCATAGGGCTCTCGAGTTGTCCCAAGTCCAACTCTCTGTTGTCAAATCATTCCTAAATAATTGTCAGGCATGATAAACCCAGTGGGTTCAACACCTAAGGTTCTGCTGATGTTCTGCATGTCAATTAAGGTCAAGTACACCTGGGAGGAGAGGAGACGGCTCAAGGGGTAGAGCACATGCTTAGCACGCACACACGAGGTCCTGGCTTCAATCCCCAGGACCTCCTCTCAAGATAAATAAAATATGAATAAGCCTAACTACCTTCCCTCACCCCCCCCCAATAAACCCTAAATTAAAAAAGAAAAGATTAACAAAAGGTCAAAGACATCTACACCCAACGTAGAGACTTCAGGCGCCGTTTGTGATTTCTTGAAATTGGCTCCGTTTCGTGCTGCATTATTTACCAAGATGTGTGGATGGTACCTCCCTCCCCGCTACTGGGTTAGGCATGGAACGGTGCCTCCCTCCAGACAAAAATAAAAAAAAATGCATGTATGTTGAAATCCCAGCCCTCAGGACTTAAGCATGTGACCTCGTTTGGAAGTGAGGTCATTGCAGATGTAATTAGCTAAGATGAGGGCCCCCTGGAGTAGAGTGGGTCCCTGATCCAGCATCACTGGTGTCCTTATAAGAGGAGGTTAGGACACAGACACACAGGGAAGACGGCCGTGTGAGGGTGAGACAGGAGGGAAGGGGGCACGGCACAGCCATTCAAGGAATGACAGCAGTTCACAGCAAAATGGCGCAAAAGCCAACTCCTGGTTGGCTTTGCTGATTAAGACCGCGGGAGAGTTGACCCCCAGTCGACCTTGACCTTCATTACGCACTCACTGTAATATATTAACGTGGTAAATGACACTCCCACCGGTGCCACGACAGCTTCGAGGCTGACCATAAAGCTCAAAGAGGGCATGGTGGCCCAATTCCCGGGAGCCCCAGCGCCTTCCCTGGGGAAGTCGGAATGGTCCTCCCACCTGTTGGCCTGTGAAGCTACCGAGCCCATAAAAACCGGCAACACCCAGCCTCGCGGCCGCCTCTCTCCAGCTCCCTCGCCTTCGGAGACGGCCCGCACTCCGTCTATGAGTGTGTACCTACTTTTACTTTAACCTGAGCCCCCAGCCGCCACACCTCATCTCCTTTGCCCTGCCTTCTAGAACAGCCTACACGCTATGCGGTGTGTATCTCTTCGAATAAATCTGTCTTCACTCAACTGTGGCTCGTTCTTGAATTCTTTCCTGCGCGAAGCCAAGGACCCATGTGTGGCGGGCAGCGTCCCATGGTCTCAACCAAGACCTGGGACGTGGCCCTCCTCACGCCCCACGTCCATTTTTCCTGTGTCAAGGATGCGGTCACAAGCCAGGGAACAAGAGGCAACAGAGACTCCTTCTCCTACAGGTTTCAAAGGGAGCATTCCCTGATTTGGGGCGTCTCACGTCCAGAATGATGGTTTAATACCTTCCTGTTGTTTTAAGCCACCCCATGTGTGGTGCCTCATCATAGCATCGCTAGGAAGTCAATACCGTCCTAGAGCCTTTTCCAGTCACTCCGTCCTCTCTGTCTCCCAAGCGGTGCCACAATGCAGACCTTTCTACTTCCCACCAAGGCGACTACACAAGCTTCCAGAAGCCAGTTCATGCCACCAAAATGACGCCACCAAAAAATACACGTAGGCATTTCCCTGCTTGAATCACTCATGCAATTCCATGTTCCCCTGTGAGATTAGGTTCCCGTGCCTTACCTAGTCCTGCGTTGGCGGACCGACCGGTAATTCGTCGATGGATTCAGAAAGTTCTCACCGAGAGCTTGCTGGCCGCCAGGACCCGCGCGCTCAAACCTGCCCCCAGGGTTCACGTCTCTCCCATCTCAGGATGTCTCCGTGACTCTCACTCAAGGACATGAAGCCTCCTTTCCTCCAAGTGCATGACTTCACTTGTGCCGCTGCCTTGGCTGAAACCCTTTGACCGTCTGAGTCTCCAAACTTAAGTCTTCTCTCCTCTGGGAAATCTCCTTTCATACCTCAGGGACCGAGAAAAACAAAAGTGTGCTCGTGTGAGCTTATGTACTGCTCAGAGCTCCTGGGGGAGGCAGCCCTACCTCTTTGGTTAAAGACAAAAATGAGTGAGAAAATTAGACAATTGCAGAGAGACAGAACAGAGACACAAGATTATTTTTAACAGTGGTTCATGCTTCGAAGTCCCTTTGTGCAATTCAGCTCACACAGCTGGACAGACAGGTCCCTAACGCGGGGCGCAGCCCCGCCGTGCTCTCCGGCGTCCCAAACACAAGCCAACAGATAAACACATGGGCTTCACAGCAGACTCCCGGGCACCCGTGTCGTGAGGGACCCAGGGCTGCTGCCTCCGGCAGCGTGTAACCGCCACCCTGATACCTGTTCTCACGACCGACGCCTCTCACGCCCCCGGAACAGTATCGACATGTGTTCCTGCAATCAAATGCCCCAGCCGTCTGTGGGTTACAGCCTTGCTGTCTCCAAGAAGGACGTTCCCTTGACGTATAGAAGGATTTGAGCTGCAGAAAAGTGGCTGGGAAAAAAACCCTACTCATTTTGCAAACGCTTCCTCTCAGAGGGAGTGCAGGACCAGCTGTACCTAGAAGCAGCTTCCACACGTACTCATAGCTACCCTGTAAGTGGCTGCACAGGCACCTGCGTGGCAGCCAGCGTCTGCCCTCCTATGCTGGGAAGCCTAGAAGACTTGCCACCAGGCTCTTTACAGAAAAAGCGTGGCAGCCCCCGCTGCAGAAGACGGTAGAATTAAACACATCATTTCCCAGCAGCACCTACCATGAGCTCACTCCCTTGTCTCCTTTTTCCAGAGTGCTGCTCGTGACCCGGACAAGCATAGGACAGCATCACGCGACAGATTTTCAATCACAATTTACATATTTAGTTCTTCCATATTCAGCTTCCATATAGAAGACACAGGACTATATCTGTAAGATTTCAATATTTTTAAATTCTATTTTGTATACAGTCCTATACATATGCCTTATAGATGTACAACATATATCTTATATATACTATGTAGAAAATTATATATAAATGTAATTTTTAAAAATATATGCTATCTATAAATGATATTAACATATTATATATAATGTTAATACACAGACTATATACTAACTATATATTAGTTTCTTCTTATACTCTATTTAATACTATTATTTATATAAACAATACATATTTAATACTATTAATAGTTTAATATACTATATAATATGTATTTAATGCATGCATTACACATACTATATCATGTATATTATATGCTTAATATACATGAATATGTAATGCATATATTTCAATATACTACATATTTATATACATATTATGTGGTTCTATACAGTGCACTGGAATTTTGATTATCATTCCTTATTTTAGCCATGAGGTCATGTTAAGCTGCAGATTAGAGTTCATTTTTAAAAACAAAAACTGCAAGTTCCAAATTAAACAGTTTAGATTCTAAGATTTAAAATTTGTTAAGTAGAATTCGTATTATGTTGTCTCCTTTTAACACATTTTTATACACTTTAGGAGTCAACCAGCCGTTGGAAACCTTTCTTAGTAATATGATATTTCCCATGCCTTTCAGGGTTATAAATGTTTCATACATTTAACGTTTTCATCCTTTCGCACAGGGTCAAATACTGAATGTTAAATTGCAGGGGGTCAGCATTTCAAAGCCGAGAGTCCATCACCATAGAATTGAAAAGGCTTTTCATTCACTATGTTCAAATGTTAAGCATTTTCATTGCTTCTTAATGGAAACTGAAGGAAGATGACGCACAGAAGCCAGCCTCTGCTGGAAGATCGAGAGATGCGTTTATGGTTCTCTCTGAATGCAAACCGGAGCACTGAAGCTCTTTTCCTGGAAAATGCTGCTTTTCTTAGTGGAATGCCACTTTCAGAAAATGAAGTTTTTCACTGTTTTTATTTCCCTGCATCGTGCTTGAATAAAACTTACCAGGCAAGTTAAGACACTCTCGGGAATTCTCACCTACCAGTAAGGTCCCTGGCCACCACCCACCGAGGGTGATCGTTTATTTACCTGCAAAGGGATGTCTTGAAACGCTATTTTATTCCCAAAAGATAATGTTAATAATTTATGACCTGGAATGGTTTCCAATATTCCTCCATCTTCCTGTTGATCCTCAGACACTGTGCAAATTGGACCTTCCTAATTATTAATACTGGACGAGAAATGACACCCTAACTCCTGGTGTCCCAGAGGAGGAGAGTTTGCACCTCCCTCCCAGTCAATCCTCTCAAGTCTAATTTGGGAGTCAGGTGACCTCACTCCAGATCAGACGCTGTTCATTGTCCTTGGCCACCGATGACCCATGGTCACTGGTGACTCACAGAAGTGGGTCTTTGTCCCTACTTCTTAACTAGGGGCTGCGAGAAACCAGCTTTAGAACTGACCACCAGGTGTCCACGTGTGTGGGGCCGAAGAAAGAAATCTCACCAACTAAAAAGCTACATGAATGCGATATCCAATTATTACTTAATATCATTTCGAGAGTTATGTATATACATGCATGCACTCAAACGTACTCAGATTAAACATGGACCGATAGACGCACAGCTGCACACATATACACACGCAGATTGACATGCACGCACATTCTGCATAAAGAACATTACAACAATATGCGTGTATGGTGGCTGTCACGGTTTTACACCATCAGGATCAGTGCAGTGTTTTTTTGCTTTGTTTGTTTTGTTTGTTTTTTTCCTGCATATTGCTCACTCCCAACCCTAAAACAGATGCAAATCCTTTGGCCTCACCTGGAATAATGCTATTCCTCCGATTAACGCTGCATCGGATCCTGTTAGGTAGACAGACCACCGTGCATGCAACCATATTAAATAGGTTGCACTTTCGAAGCACACGGCAACCAGCATCCCTGTTGAATTTCCATTCCGCCCATTCTCTCGCCATTTGCATCTAAGTCCTATGAATTTCCTACTTGGCTGCTTTACCTTTTGGGGTTTGTCACCCCGCTTTGCTTTCTCGGGAAGACCTCTGTGTATGTCTCTGATATTCATAGTTGTCCGTATATTAATACCGCCATAAATCTCCTGAGAATTCTTATGTGACCTTTTGCTGGACAGCTTTTATAGTAA
This sequence comes from Camelus ferus, assembly GCF_009834535.1. Classification (NCBI taxonomy): domain Eukaryota; kingdom Metazoa; phylum Chordata; class Mammalia; order Artiodactyla; family Camelidae; genus Camelus; species Camelus ferus. Next base: position 11,631,762 of record NC_045732.1, read on the forward strand.
GGACACTCATCTCTTCTTTTAAAACTACTTCTTTAAATAATAATGATTCAACTCTGAATCTCCCTGCACCTACGTTAACCATCTTTTCTTTTTTCTTCATTACCTTTCATGGTCGACATCAAAGTTTCTAATCTCACCTGCAAGTTAATTACGCGCACGCATAAAACGGAGATCCAATGTCATCTTCTGGCAGTAGAGACGGCTGTCCTGAGCCCATGGATAAAATAATGCAGTTCTGGCTCACCTCACTGAACCACAAGCATTCTCCTAAATTCCATGTGCAAATGTTTCAGAATCTTGTTTCTTCATTGCTTTTCCCCCACTTTGTTTTTAATCACACTTTCCAGCTGTTCTTAAGCCAGTATCATGCTGACGTTAGCACACTGACTTGATAGTGGGTCAAGAAAAGCTCACCCCACACCAATAAAAGAAGAAAAACAGAGTGACTGCACTGCGTAGATAAATTGGAGCATGCAACAGCAGTGAATTTTCCAGAATCCCTTCGGCCAGGGGACAAAGCCAACCACACGTTTTCAGGGACAAAGAGGGTAATCAGACAATCCGTACGATGGAATGAAAAAGTCGATATGTTTGCTTCCACATCATTCAACTCCCATTTTGAAAGACAAAAATGGCCTCTCATCCTATTACACGAAAAGGACAGTGACGTATTTGTGCAAAGAAACAATGGCCAATAAGCCAAAGAACCTTTCCACGTGACCTTAAGTCATTTGCTCCTTAAAAAAAAAATCACCTTTCTTATACATCATGTTACAAACTGATAACTTCCTCCCATTCTTCAGTCACATCTTGTTATGAAAGTAAGTGGTAAGGAAGCTTCACTGATTAAAAATGTAAGATGTATGGGGAAAAAAAATACGGTCCATGGAATGTTTAAGTCACGCACAAACATACACACACATGCGCACGCCCCTTGCGGACATGAACTCTGTGCTCTACACACATCTCGACTGTAAAGCGACAGCTGAAGATCTCAAGCATCCAGAGAAAGGTGCAAGTTACACACTCTTTGCTTGGGTACAACAGAAAATTAACCGCATTTTAAAATTCACACGGCTCCTTATCTCTTTCAAGACTCGATGTAATAAATTTCAAAGTCTGCAATAATTGGGTATGATCTCCAAGAAATACATTTCAGTGGCTCAAACTTTGAACTGGTTCTTTTGTTTCTAACCATGCTTCCAGATAAAACTGCCCATGTTATTAGCGTGTTAAGAAAATGCACACCAAAAAAAAAAAAAAAGAAAGGAAAAAAAAGAAAAAAGAAAAGAAAAAATAAAAGAAAAAGAAAAAAGAAAGAGAAAAAAGAAAAAAAAAGAAAAAAAGGAAAAAAGAAAGAGAAAAAAAGAAAAAGAGAAAAAAGAAAAAAGAAAAAAAAAAAACAAACAAAAAAAGCACACCGAAACACTGCCAAACGGGGCTATAACCAGATTCAGTTTGTAGACATTCATTACCAAGAAACTGCTGAATAAACCAAGCTACTTTGGCTGTTTGATGCTCTTGGAAAATGATACAAAGATACAATTATCTTTTAAACAAAGAACAGATTTATCCTCATGCTTAAGCAAACAAAAGATTTTAAATTACAAAAAAAACCAAAAACTAATGAATCTTGGCATTTTTAACAATATATAAAATATACTCACTTAGAATGATGACTCCTGAACATAGGAGAAAGTAACTTTCCTCAATAAATGACAAAGTATTCAACATACACATAAAGGAAAAAAAAATCAATGCAGAATTTCTAGAATTTGAATATCGAACGTCTGAAATCATTTTCACAGTATTTTTCCCTAGAGAATCATGCTTGATGATCGGTAAAGACATAAGGAATTTAATGTAGAAATGCCTGAGTGCAAGGTTTTGCCTTTTTAAATGGCCATCAGGAATGTTACAGACCAACTAAATTGTTTAAATTTGGGAGAAATTCTCTGTGAAACTTCGGGCTACTCCTGTGGAACCAAAGTCTGGGATGTAGTATCCTGTGATACTTTTGTGTCCCTGCAAAATACTGTTTTGTTTTTGACTGAAGGACAGTCGGCTACCACGTGTCAATTTCCGGTGTCCACTATCAGGTCCGAGTCATGCATATATTCGCTCTCATGTGGTTTCTCATTATAGGTTAGTACAAGGTGCTGAAGAGAGTTCCCTGCGCTACACAGAAGAAATTTGGTTTTTCTCTGTTTTTATATATAGCAGTTAATATTTGCAAATCCAAAATATCGTTTTGCAAATGCCTATCTACAGTGTGGCTTTTATCAGCATGTATGGAAAATTCAGTCTTTATAAGGAAAAGGGGTCTTTTTCCCCCCAACGCTGAATGAATTATTAAAAGGCAAACACTCTTGTAATGGGATGAGGACAGAACTTTTCCACCTGCCCCAAAGGTACTCCACACGTCATATACGTCAGGTCCTTTCTTGCCTCCAAAACTAATTACTACCCTGACTTCAATACCAGTCACTTCCTTGCTCTCATCTTCAAACCCATGTGTGTATCCATAGATCCTAGAGTTTAATTTTGCCCATTAAAAAAAAAAAAAAAACTTGGTGCCTTTTAAGTTTCTTTTAATGTATCGACTCACCCGCTTTTTCTTTTCCTTTTTTGTATCTGTCGACGGTCCAGAAGTATTTTTGCCTGTAGATTTTCAACATCCTACATTTGCTGGTTGCACACTTATGATGGGGTATATTCTCTTTCTCAAGCAAATATGCATTTTGTGCTACGGGGGCAGATGCATCCAGGACCCTGAGTCAGACTCATTTTCATTCCTTTGGCAAGAAAGTAAGTGTTGTTGCAGTCCTAACTCAGGGAACACAGAAGCCAGCGTTGACTTCCGTTTGATGTTACTAACCTCTGAGACTCAGTGCCATCCATCCTTTGAAAATGGGCTTTTTAAGTGGCTTCGATGTCTCAGTCAAGTTTGCGATTCGTGAAACGCTCTGCTGACGGCACGATAGTCAGGTTTCTCCCAAATCCTGTTCAATTCGTGATGTCAACACCGCTTCGCACGAAGCCTTCAGGCGCATGGAAAACTGTGAACCAGAAAAACAAAATTTAGTTATATAAAAAAAATTTCTTTTTCTGTTCAGTTGCTTCCACAACCAGAATCACAGGGTGATTTTACTGTCGGCCTCTTTGGTTTATTTTTTCCCCCCCAGGTAATCTGGACTTCTGGGAGGTTCATTGTGGACTGTGAGATCTCCCCGTAGAGATTAGGACCAGACAAAGCAGAACAGCAGAAACTTTCTAGATACATTGCCCTTCAGAGAATAGGAAATATGGAACAGGCAAATTATTCTCATCCCCAGGTGAAAAAAAAAAAATCAGTGTTACACCTCAGGAAAAGCAAAATACATATTTTAAATACATTTCAAGGTAATCACACTTTAAATCCTTACTAATAGCTTTAATATATAAAAATTAAGCAAAGCTACCACATTTCACTAATGATAGAAGGAGTGAATGTTAAAATGGTCAGAAAACAACAAATGCTGGAGAGGCTGTGGAGAAAAGGGAACCCTCCTACATTACTGGTGGGAATGCAGTTTGGTGCAGCCACTGTGGAAAACAGTATGGAGATTCCTCTAAAAACTAAAAACAGACTTACCATATGATCCAGCAATCCCGCTCCTGAGCATATATCCAGACGGAACCCTAATTAAAAAACATACACACACCCCAATGTTCACAGCAGCACTACTTACAATAGCCAAGACATGGAAACAGCCTAAGTGTCCATCAACAGATGACTGGATAAAGATGTGGTATACTTATACAATGGAATACTACTCAGCCATAAAAAATGACGACATAACACCATTTGCAGCAACATGGATGTTCCTGGAGAATGTCATTCTAAGTGAAGTAAGCCAGAAAGAGAAAGAAAAATACCATATGAGATCGCTCATATGTGATCAAAAAAAAAAAAGAGTTGAATTTATTTACAAAACAGAAACACTCTCAGACACATCAAACAAACTTATGGTTACCAGGGGTAGAAGGGGGTGTGAAGGGATAAATTGGGAGTTCAAGATTTGCAGATACTAACTACTGTATATAAAATAGATAGACAACAAGTTCATACTGTACAGCAAAGGGAACTCTATTCAAGCTCTTGTAGTAACTTATGGTGAAAAAGAGTATGAAAACAAATGTATGGATGTGCATATATGACTGAAGCACTGTGCTGTGCACCAGAAATTGACACAACGTTGTAAACTGACTGTACTTCAATTAAAACAATATATACTTCAAACAAAGAATGACAAAAAAATTTTTGTTGCTGTACTTCTGATGAATTGGGTTGAACTGGAAACCAATGCAGGTGCTCAAATCAACTATATCTCTGAAAGGAGATACATCTCTGTGAACAGTAATTGCATCTTTTACGGGTCCCGCACCTGAATCCTCCTTTCTGGTTTGGGAGTGAGTCACCGAGCTTCGGGGCCACGTCCCTCTGTGTCAAGATTTCAGACACAGTCGCCTGCACCGAGGCAAACACAGTGCGTGTGAACGCACTGAGCATTTCCATCTGCCCTTTATTACAAGAAGTTTGGGAGCAAGCAGGAGTCACCACTGCTGTCATTTGTCACTGATTCATGGATTGACACTCAAGGCTCTGGTGGTTTCCAGTTAATAGCGCAGGCGGGCAAATCCCCAGCCCTGAATAATGCTCCATCATGAGTTTTACTGGCATTTGCATCAGAGCCCCGGCTGCTGGTCCTCCCTCACACACCACATGCGCGTGTGTGGCCGGTGTGGCAATGTCGATAGTTTGGTACACGAGCCCTCCCGGTTGACTTTCTCAAAGATGAGAGCCGTGGGGTGAATTTTTGTTTTTTTAAATTGAAGTACAGTCAGTTGCAATGTGTCAATTTCTGGTGTACAGCATCATGTCCCAGTCAAGCATATATATATATATTTTTTTTTCATATTCTTTTCTGTTAAAGGTTAGTACAAGATATTGAATACAGTTCCCACAGGGCAAATTCTGATAGCAGTGCCAAGCCCCTGTGGGTGCACATTTGTCCACAGGGATTTGCCATCATTGGCTTCCTGTCACGTGAAACCTGGGATTCGCCTTCAAAGCTCACAGCAAAAGCCCAAACCTTCCTGGGACCAGGAACCAAACTCTTCTTTCTGAGTTCCGAGCGATTTTATCTCCCCCAGTACTATTATTTTCTGAGCTCTGGTGCAGTGATTCTGGTCACTTCATCATAGCACCTTCATTGTTCACCAGAGTTCCCTGCTGTGTTTCCCCCTCTCGTTATTTTTTCCTGCTATTTGCAGACATTTCAGTGTGATCTGAAGTTCCCCTTAACTTACACTTCAACTTACTTACAGAGCTTCCTTGGCCAGAGAGAGACAGAGTGAAATAATCAATGGCATTTTGCATTACATGGGGTTTTTTTTTTTGAAATATATATATCTTTATTCCTGCAATAGAGAAAAAGTTACCCTCCCACTATGACATCCCAGGAAATAGGAATGAGAATTGACAGAAAAGTTTCAAGGTCTTTTCTAGTATGAACAGTAAATATTATCCAATGAGGACTTATTTTGTGCTGGACATACGGTCCAGGGATTTTACGTGATACATTACATGTTTTTAAAATGTTACGAAATGTTATAAAATGTTTTATATCGACAGCAAATAACAACCAAAAAACCCGAACAGAACAAAACCTCTAGTTGGAAAAGACACCTGCACCCCAATGTTCACAGCAGCACTGTTTACAATAGCCAAGACACAGAGGTAACCTAAATGTCCATCGACAGATGACTGGATAAAGAAGTTGTGGTATCTTTATACAGTGGAATACTATTCAGCCATGAAAAAGAATAAAATCATGCTATTTGCAGGAACATGGATGGACCTGGAGATCATCATACTCAGTGAAGTAAGCCAGACAGAAAAAGACAAATATCACATGATATCACTTATATGTGGAATGTGAAATATGGTGCAAATGAATCTATTTAAAAAGCAGAAATACACTCACAGACATAGAAAACAAACTCACGGTTACCAAAAGGGAAAGGGAGGGGGAAGGGATAAATCAGGAGTTTGGGATTTGCATATACACACAACTATATACAAAACAGATAAACAACAGGGTCCTACTGTAGAGCACAGGGAACTATATTCAATATCGTGTAATAAACCATAATAGAAAACAATATGAAAAAATATATATATAACTGAATCACTTTGCTGTATATCTGAAACACTGTAAATCAACTATAGTTCAATTTAAAAAAAAAAAGGATGGTATACATCTAAAAGTTGGTGGTAAAAAAAAAGACAGAACTGTGCAATCTCCTTTCAGGCTTAGGAAGTCAGGTTTAAAAAATCAGCTGTATGATTTCTGTTCAAAAAAAAAAAAAGAGTTTTAGCAGTCCCTGTTTGTCCAGTTGCTCCTAGACTCTGAGGGACTGGTTCCAGAATTCCCAAAGATTTAGGAGCAGGGATGTGAGGCTCCGCTCTGGCATCCAGCCTGGGTTCACCTCCCTCATCAGCACGGCACCCCCCCTCACTGACCTCCAGGAGACCTCAGGTTACTGGGTGGGGTGCACCTGAATTTTATGTTAAGTCTAAACAGCCACACTTCCAGAGGCTACGTGGGGTTGTGGAAGTTACCCTGCTTAATCACGCGACACACACGATCCCCACCCAGTTCCACTTTAGGAAGAACACGCAGAGGTACTTGCACGGCCCGTTCCCTGCAGAGGCATCTAACCCAGCTCCCCGAGAGGCAGATGAAGAGGGCGACGTAGAGGGTTTTAAACCTGCTCGGCAAAGCCACAGACCTGAAAGCAGCCGCCATGCAGAATCCAGCCTTCCTGATGATCAGTGCAGCCACACCCCTCCCGGTGATTTTTTTTTTAGGGCTGGCCAGTTAGCTTAACACTGTCCCCACCATCTGCAATAAACCTCACTGAGCTAGTGTGCTCTGAGCACGCCCAGATCCTGGACCACGAGCTGTTACACCAGCTACCCAACCCTTCAACTGAGTCAGAATTCAGAGAACCCGGAGCAGCCTTGAGGTCCATGCCTCTCTCATAAAATAAACATGACAGTAACTACCACTCATCGAAGCGTCTAACGCTCGACCTGCATTTTCATTTGCCTGCAAAGAGTCTCTGAGGTTAAAGTTACTCAAGGTCACACAGAGACCCAGTTTGGATCCCAGAACCCAGGCTCTTCCCATGACATTGCCTATGAACAGGACCTGCCCAGCTGGGTCTCCAAGTTCATAGCCCAAGGGTGGGTTTCTCACTGTCCAGACCAGACCTGCTGGCCCCACCCACCACACAAGCTGTGGGCTGGAGCGAGGTTCACCAGCCCGGTCCACTTTCAACACTCCGTCCATAATACATGCTGATGACAGATGCCTGGATGGTCACCCACTGCGCCCCAGCATCACCTTAAGCACCTGGAATTTATTGAACGTGGCGGCGGGGGCGGGGGGGGGAGCCCTCCATCTGGGCCCCTCAGGCTGCCCCTCATCCAAGCCCACATAAGATCACGGCCAAAAGCATGAAGGAATAAACCTTTGGTATGATGACATAGTGGAAACAGTCTTGCCCAAGAGAGACTCCCGGCTCCTGCAGAATCATCGGTCTGAATTAGGGGAACCCACCCAACACAGGTTTGTAAAAAATTACATCAGTGGCCGTAAAGAAGTTGGAAAAGAAGTAGTGATGGGTGAGGGCGGGAGTCACTGTTAGTCCCAGGTGGGAGCGGTTCATCCTGAAATCGCCACGCTGCGCATGAGGGCTTTACAGGGTTCACGGCCGTCAGCTGGGGCTCTCCTTGCCACGTGGATTCTGGTTCCCTGCGTCTGAGGTGGGGCCTGGGGCTCTGCCTTGCTGACAAGCTCCCATAACATGCTGACAGCCTCCAGTCTGCACTTTGCGTGCCAGGCCCTCGGACCTCCTTGCCCAGGCTGCAAAAGGAAACAGTACGGTTGACTCACTCGGATCTAAGTCCCGCGCGGGGGTGGCATTGGAACCTTCCAGCCAAGTTGCATGATCTTAACAGAAAAGTCATCATGCACAGAGGGAAAAACAAAAACAAAAACAAACAAACAAACAAAAAACACACACACACCAAACCTGCGCTGACTTTCAGGGCGTGAGGGAGATGGAGACCGGGGTTGAGGGTTCTGGAAACGCACAGAGAAATCAAGAGGGAAACACTGGGCAGTGGCCACAGAAATTGCCACAGCTGTGGTTCAACTGAGTAAATATTGCACGTTTGAAAAGCAGGGAAGGCGGTGGCCTGGGGTGTCTGAGGTCGGCCCCCAGAAGGCCGGCCCCGGGACACCGGGCTCATGGGGACAGAGCAGGCCAACCCGAAAGCCTTAACAACAAGCAACGGGAGGCAATCAGTGCGGGGAAACCCAACGCCAGGTGAGCCAGCGGAGGGTCGCAGAAGGCAAACAGGCAGGTTCCCAGACTGGGGAGGTGGGGGTGAACTTACCTGCTTACCTTCAGCTTCCAGAAGGAGCTGAGCTGGGCATGCAGGGTCTCCTGGTCCCGGAGGGAACAGCGTGCCCAGCACGGACTCCGGGAACGGATGGAGCCCGGGAGCCGGAAGGCTCAGCGAAGGCCCAGGTGGGCTTCCCACGTCCCGTCCCGCCTGCCCGTAGGTGCCGTCGTGCCGCAGCGGGCAGAGGCCCTGCGCACCCTGCCGCCTGCGCCGGCCGAGCCAGCCAGCGCGCGCGGGGCGCCCGGCGTGGACGCGCGCAGACGGCCGGCGGCCCCGAGGTCCCGGGCAGGCGCGATCGCCGGCACCTGCGGACGCGCCGGGCGTGGAGGCCCCGCCCCGCCCCACGCCAGCCAATCAAGCCGAGGGGGCGGCGCCGCGGCCTGGGAGCCTCCCGCCCTCCAGGTGGTCCTGACGCGCGGCCACTGCCCTTCAGTCGCTTCCAAGCTCGGTGCAGAGAGCGGGCCAGGTGTGGCGGACGACTGTCATCAAAAGTGACTTTTTAAAAAACACCTGTATTGCGGGATGATTCCTGTACAGTAAATGGCACGTAGTTCAGCTGCGCACTTCGAGGAATTTAGACAGACGCAGACACCCATGAAACCGCCACCACAATCAGGACAGCGAACATCGCCATCCCTCCCCAGCGGGTGCACATCTCAAACTCCCAATTTATCCTTTCCCACCCCCTTAACGCCCTGGTCACCATAAGTCTGTTCTCTGTGTCCGGGACTCTGTTAAAAAAAAAAAAAAATCAGGGAGCAGAATCTTTAAAATATCTTAATCGACAGCATTCTCTCTCTGTCTCTCTTTTTTTAAATTGAGGTATAGTTGATTTACAACACAGAATTCTCATTTTAAATTTTATTTTAAAAGAAAAAGAAAAACTGCTATGTTGGGGTTAAAAAAGTGGCCTTGATAATAGCACTTTATATTTTTATTTTGTTTTATTTTTTTTTATCGGAGTACAGTCAGTTACAATGTGTCGATTTCTGTTGCACAGCCCAATGTCCCAGTCATGCATATAAATAGATATATTCGTTTTCATATTTTTTCCATTAAAGGTTATTACAAGATATTGAACATAGTTCCCTGTGCTGTATAGAAGTAATTTGTTTTTTGTTTTTTGGATAGTAGCACTTTTAAAGAGCTAGCAAAGACTGAAGCCTGTTTGCAGGGAGAGGAAAACTCAGTAGAGAAAATGTGAGATATTTGTTAATCAGACATGCTCAGGGATCCGCACAGCTGGGCAGTGAGAGTCCAGGGGTGGACTTTGATTCCTGTTGAGGAACCTTACAGCCGCATGTAGGACCCTCACACTTGGATGCTGAAAATGAGAGACGTCATGAATGCCAAGAGGGGTCCACCCAGAAGAGGTGTTTGAAAATTCTCTCATAAGGTTTTTTTTTTTTTTTTTTGGTCTATTTTTTAAATGCAGTTTTAAAGGTTACTTTCCATTCACAGTTACAAACTATTGTCTTCATTCCTTGTGAGGTGCAATACATCCGTGAGCCTCTCTCACACTCAATAATTTACACCTCTCACTCCCGCACCCCGTCTTCCCCTCCCCACTTCCCTCTTCCCACTGGTCACCACTAGTCTCTTCTCTGTGTCTGTGAGTCTGTTTCTTTTTTGTTATATTCACTAGTTTTTTTTTTTTTTTTTGGATTCCACATATAAATAGTATCATATGATATTTGTCCTTCTCTGTCTGGCTTACTTCACTTAGAAGGATGATCTCCAGGTCCATCCATGTTGCTGCAAATGGCATTGTTTCATTCTTTTTCGTGGCTGAATAGTATTCCATTGTATAAGTATGCTACATCTTCTTTATCCAGTCATCTGTCGGTGGATATTTAGGTTATTTCCATGTCGTGGCTATTGTAAATAGTGCCACTGTGAACATTGGGGTGCAAGTGTCTTTTCAAGTTAGAGTTCCCTCTGGGTATATGCCCAGGAATGGGATTGATGGGTCATATGGTAAGTCTATTTTTAGTTTTTTAAGGAACCTGCATACTGTTTTCCACAGTGGCTACATGAAACTACATTCCCACCAACAGTGCAGGAGGGTGGAAAGAAGGGTTCTATTTTATTTTGCTTTACTAGACATGGTTTATAGGTTTGTGTACAGAATTCACACAGATTATATAGTACATTTCCCTTCCATGTCCTTATGTATTTCACTTTATTAGAAATCGATGTTTTTATAAACAAAAAATTATTGCTGCTTTTACTTCAATTCAAAAAAAAAATCAAAAAATGCTGCTTCTGGTTCCTTAGAGATTTTGAGTGAGTGTTGGAATGTGTAGACAGCAGGGAGCTCCCCAGCAGGAACATGGCGAGGCAGGTGCAGGCGAGGGGATCTGAGTGAGGCTTCGGTCTGCACAGGAGAGCAGCCAGCCCCCACTGCTCCATGAATCACCATCCCTCTCAAGGCTCAAAAGCAGAGCAGGCAAGCAAACCCAGGAGGTCCTACCAGAAATGCAAACATGAGCACAGTTCTTCCAAGACTATTTACCCAGGGCCATAGTTTGCTTTTCCATCAACTGTCTACAGACATCATGCTGTCTGTAGGACCCCATGAGCAGCCTTGGGGAAGGTTTTGCAATTGCCACCATCATCAACTATATTGTAGCGCGTTCTGACTTTGTAAAAAAAAAAAAATTGCAACAAAATGCAACTTAAAAAAAGATAAAAATGAGCCATAAGGACTCAAATATGTTTAACTGACAGTTATTTAACTATTAGATAGTATGTTATTCTGCTATGTACATGTGATGATCTTGGTCTGTCTTTCATTTTTAATTTTTGGTGAGTGACTAGAAATCCTTTTTGGAATTCATGGGCACAGTGGTAAAATATTGATTGGAAAGTTCAGTCTTTCTATGAAAGTTTCCATGGCTTATTCACAGAACTTATTTCCTGAGATATTACATCCATATGATCCCACTGGAAGCAGAAGTCATAAATAAGTCATTTAATTTATATCTTAAAGCAAACTTCAGGCTGGAGAGGTCTATTTTCACCATTGCTGGACACACAGGGGGAAAGAAAATGCACTTTTTCTTGACATCTGAGTAGGAGGTGACATAGCCTTCAGCAGGCGATATGTTAAATCTGCTTCGATTCATCCCCACAGTAAAAATGTAACACCACACTCAGGTCGATTCTCCGGGCTGAATAATTTCCGTCCCTCTCTCCACTTTTTTTGACGTATCCCATGCCATTCAGCCGGGAGGATTTTCAGCTTTGAATGGAAACCGTTCTTCTTTGGACACCTAATACCCCGAGGACGTCTTACAAAACTGTAAAACTGAACCAGCATGAAAGAATATGATTTTTTTTTTAAAATCACGATTTCATAAAATTTCACGTTGGCGACCTCATGCTCTAGGCATTAGCCATTCCACGTTTCCGAGACCTTCCGTGATTTATTATATAAGTTTGTAACCCGGTGCCCTTTCTATGCTCTTTTTTTTTTTTTTTTTTTTTTTTTTTTTAATGAGGAAAGGGCAGAGGATGTCAAATAGTCTACATGCCGGCTGATTGGAGAAGTCAGGATGTAAGCACAGAAAACCTATTCCAGACCCCAAGTCTCGGCTTGCTCCTTACTTCCATCCATGTCAACAAGGTCACTGTCACACACGGGTACCCACCCCGAGACTGTGGCAGAAAGGATGGTGCATTTCTATCCACGTCTCAGTTTTCAAGGAATTAAGTCTTGGTTTGGGGGAGAAATTAAATCCTTTGGCCAAAGATGTTAACCGCCCCGTTCTCGTATCTTCTTTTATTGGTATAAATCCCTTCTGCTATTTTACTTGATTCAGTTTGTCTTAACTTGTTACTAGTTTTCCCAGCAGAAGGCATAGTCCCCTTGGATTTTATTCTTTCTCGATTCCTAATAAACATTTTAAGCTGCGGCTATGTCCTCAGAGTCCCAACGTTCACCGCATCACCGATGTTTTGATATGCACTGGTCTTTATGGCTTACGGCTCCTTGACAAAAATTATAAAAATTTTCATTGTCAACTGGAAAATGATTTAGAAGAATGCTGTTCACTTCCTAGGCCTAGAAGGTTTTGCTTTCTGTTTCTTCCCCTACGCTGAAAATGCCTAATTGTATTGCATTATAATTGGTGACATTTACTTATCTTTTTTTTTTGCAGGGTGATTATAAATATGTTATGGCTTTTTTTGGGGGGGGTAGGGTGTCCTTGAGGCATGGCTAAGATGGAGACAGAGAACAAATTATGGTACCTTGTTGAATGCCTGTCTCTCACAGCTGTTTCTTTAACTTAGCAAAAATAAAGGAATATCCAGCATTTTCCATTATCAGTCTTAACCGTCCTAATGGCAAGATGTTAGTAATAAGCCTTTATCCTTTGTTACCTTTGGGGTAACTTCCCCTGTATCCGCAAATTAGTCATACACACAGACTCCCCAATACTTCTGATGTGCTTCTTAACAATTTTTTTTTTTTATTTTTGGTGGGGAAAGTAATGAGGTTATTTATTTATTTCCTAACGGAGGTGCTGGGGGTTGAACCCTGGACCTGGTGCATGATTCGCGTGCACTGTACCCCTGAGCTATACCCTCTCTTCTTCCCAATACTTCTGAATTGTGAATTTTGAATTTCTCTCTTTCCCCTTTTCCTGTGTTGCCGTTTGTACCAGAAGTCTGCCTTTCGATCCCATTTTTAAGTTAATAAATGTTTATTAGAGGTTAAACACCGGGAAGATTTTTTGATAGAAACACTCGGGTTGATTGACATTTCAGCTCGGATATTTCCACCTTCGCAAGAACGCTTTGTCTCCTTCCAGATTCCAGCTAAAATTTCTGCATGAGACACGCCTGTTCCACTCTGTGGCTGCTGCAAAGTAAAATGTTAGCACTTAATTGGGTGTTGACACCAACTCAGAGAAAACGTCTCTCCCATTACTGAATCTCTTTTTGCATTTTTTTCTTTACAATTTTTTTTATATTTTCTTTTTTTAATTGAAGTGTAGTCAGTTTACAATGTGTCAATTTCTGGCATCCAGCGTCGTGTTTCAGTCATACATGCACATCCGTATATTCCTTTTCCGTTCCTTTTTCATTATACGTTATTACAAGATATTGAATATAGTTCCCTGTGCTGTACAGTATGAATTTCTTGTTTATCTATTTTATATATATTAGTATCTGCTACTCCAAACTCCCAATTTATCCCTTTCCACCTCCTTTCCCTCCTGGGAACCACAAGTTTGTTTTCTATGTCTGTGAGTCTGTTTCTGTTTTGTAAGTAAGTTCACTTGTGCCTTTTTTTTTTTTTTTTTTTTAGATTTCACATATGAGTGATATCATGTGATATTTTTCTTTCTCCCATTACTTTAGACCTAAATTCCATTTTTTTTCTCCTTAAAATGCTACAAGGTTCTCCTGAATCACCTCTCTGAATTCAGGCTAAACTCTCTGTGAGCTGTCTTCTCCTGACTTTAGAAGCATCGCCGAGTACCTTTAAGGGTTTCCAACAAGCGTTCTGGGCGTGCCATCCCGGTGGGTCACTTCTACGAAAATCTAGAAACTTCCAGGTGTGACAGATTCAAAACTAGATTCCCCGGACCTATCACTTCTTCATCGATCTTTTATTTCATACATCAAAAGGAAAATTTCTCGTGTAAAACATTTTCAGATCTTTTCAATGACAAACCGCCCATCCCATAAAGTGTATCCTTTCGAGGGCACAGCTCTGTGACTTCTGCCAAATGCACAGACTCACGGAACCACCTCCACAATCAAAATACAGAATATGTTCAGCCCCGCCGAAATTTCCGCCTTCATCCTTTGTTGTCAGACCCCACCCTCCTCCTCCTCCAGTGCTGGAAATCACTGCCCTGAGTCTCCTACGTCCAGTGTGACCTCTTCAGAATGTCGTATGCATGGGCCTGAGGACTAGGTAGACTTTTGAGTCTGGCTTCTCTTGGAGATGAATGTATCTGCCATCCATGCTTTTGTGTGCATGCCCAGACCTTACCCATTTTGGTGACGGAGTCCTCTCACATTGGATGAGGACACCCCAGTTCTGTGATGCATTTCTCAAGTGAGCCACATATGAGTTCCTTCCTGCTTTGGGTGGTTCCAAAGAAAGCCACAACAAAGATTGCACACAGACACGTTTTCATGTCACTTGGGCACACACTTGACATGTGGATTACAGATGCACGTGTGGAACTTTCTCATTTCTGTCAACTTCCAGTAGGTGGGAAACTTTGCTGCAGACGCATCCGTGTGCAGTGCTCTTTGGAATACCAACATTTCCCAATGCATCACAACCAGAAAAGTCTCTCAAGCATTGGGCAGAAATGGAACTTAAAAATATGCAGCAAAGCGTATTTCTTAGTAATACTCAACGGAGAGAATAATTTCGACACAATTATATTTCTAGTGCGCAGGTCGTTTTGTAAAAATATTTCATGGGTGTTAGAAGTAAGAATAATGATTATAACATACATGTATAGTATGATGTGTATAACACATAGCATGTCCAATATGTATTAAACATCAGTGTCCCTGCTTCCAATGCCTAGGAAATGTCGTAACCAAACCACCTGTGCAGTAAAATGGTGATCATGCAGGAATTACTCTATATACTGTATTATATTGTGTTAAATTGTATATATATTATTATAAATTATACTATGTATACATATACACTGTAAATGTAAATTGTTAAATTGTAGATATTGCATATGTTGTACTAAATTGTATATATATTATCATAAATTATACTATGTATACATATACACTAAATATTACACTATTTCATTTGCATATATACGCTACTACGTATAATATATTTAGTATATACATGTGAATCCCACAGTATATATTCATATGTACTATATAAAATCTATATATACAATTCTATATATACAAATCTATATATACAATCTATATATACAATTCTTTCCAGCACTTGCTAAATGAAAAATAAACGGTAGCCAATCTCATTATCCGCAGTGGTGTTTCTGTCTCCGGCTTATACTTTGTCATCTATTTTTTTCTATAGCTATCAATGTCTTTCTTTTTAACGTTTTTTATCGAGTTATAGTCATTTTACAATGTTGTGTCAAATTCCAGTGTAGAGCACAATTTTCCCGTTATACACGAACATACCTATATTCATTGTCACTTTTTTTTTCGCTGTGAGCTACCACAAGATCTTGTATATATTTCCCTGTATGGACAGGCAGATGCAGAATAGATAAGCCAGCAATGCCTTTTAGAAGAAGACGTAAGAATCACACAGATCTGTCAGTGGTGTTAGTAGCTGTCTTTGTTAGCAGCTTAGTATGAATGAGGACCCTCTGCACATCTTTGGAAAAATGGGAGGCTTGAAGGGGACCTGTTTAGTTCAGCAAAGTTCACCACAGCCAAAGAGAAACTCTGCAGCTCACTAACATTTAACGACACAGAAATAGAGCTTAAGTGTTTTCTGGACACGTGAGCTGTTTAAAACACAGAAGCCATTTGCAGGTCGTGATTCTGAGAGGAGACTTGTACCCACAATATATAAAGAACACTTACAACTCAATAATAAAAAGACAGATCATCCAATAAAAATGGAAAACAAAAACCCCACAAAAATCCTCATATCATGCATACTACCATGTACATAAAACGTCTTTAATTTTTCTCTTAACGTTTATTATTAGCAAACCCTACGCCAGGCTGTGGAGTGCATCTTAACATTTCGTGCACAAACACATAAGGCCTTTTTGTTAGAGAAATGTTGTATGTTGGTGAATATTGTTTCAGTGTTCACATCTTTAGGTTCATTCTTCAAAAACTAGAACCTGTAGTTAGGAGACAGTCTCTGCATTCTTTCTTACACCTGGAAGCATCTTGTATTCATTTCCTAGGACTGTCTAAAGAAATGCCACCTCCGCGGGGGTCTTAAAGCACAGACGTTTACTTTCTCACTGTCCTGGATGCTGGGAGGGGAGGGAAGGTACCGGCAGGACCATTTTCCCTGAGTCCTTTCTCCTTGACTAGGTGGACGTGAAGGGCTGGCTGTATACTTTCTTTTCTTTTTTTAAAATTTTTTAGGAGAGGGGAGGGAGGTAATTCGATTTATTGATTTATTTTTAGCAGAGGGACTGGGGATTGAACCCAGGACCTTGTGCGTGCTAGGCATATGCTCTACCCCTGAGCTACACCCTCCCCCGACTGTATATTCTTATATAATATTTCTATTACATCATTATTTTTCTATTTATTTTCTTTACATATATATATATATTTTGTTGAGTTATAGCCAGTTTACACTGTTGTGTCAATTTCCACGTGCAGCTCGAGGCTTCAGACGTCCATGTGCGTGCTATTATCTCATTTTGAAACAAACTGGGCAGTCCCTCTTTGTTTTATAGTGTATTTCAGCCTTCTAGGACATTATTCAATGTCTGATATTCTGTACATCTTTGAATACTAACTTGCCTTGTCATACACACTTGCATTCATATAACCCTTTAAAATGTTCACCGCTCTCCCATTCGCGATTTGAATGTCACAATAAAACAGTGCAATATCCAGACCTAAGACTAGATTATTTTTCTTTCACAAGTCAGAAGGTTGGGGCCAGGGTTTTAATCTTTATTTTTTGAGGTCACAGTCTCTACAGTGACAAGTCTTGCCTTCTAAATGCCACAAGAGGTGTATGCTTTCTAGTTTTATTTTATTTTATTTATTTTTATTTATTTAATTTTATTATTTAATTTTATTTTTATTTTATTTATTTATTTATTTTTAATTTAATTTAATTTTAACTTTATTTTATTATTTATTTATTTTAAATTTATTTTATCTTAATATTTTTATTTATTTCATTTTATTTTTTATTTTAATTTATTTTAATTTTATTTTATTGTTTTATTTATTTATTTATTTTAATTAATTTTAATTTTATTTTATTATTTTATTCATTTATTTTTATTTTATTTTATATTTTATTTTAATTTAGTTAATTTTAATTTAATTTTATTATATTTATTTATTCTTATTTTATTTTATTTTATATTTTACTTTTCTCTCTAATCTTTCCAGTGACCATTTCTGCAAACACGCATGCATAACGGCTTTGAAAGCCCGAGATATCACCATCTCTCCGTCCTTTTTCACATTCTTTTCCATCACCAAGTTACATCTTTACCTGCGGTTTTCAAACAGGAACAGCTGCAGGGGCTCCTTGAAGCTGTCCCCACGGTCAGAGCGGACGTTCTGCAGGGCGGGGTGGGGGGGACAGCCAGGGCTGGATGTCTGGGACGCAGGATGAGCTGGAATTCCTCATGAGCCACCTGTAGGAGGCTGCGGGTCAGGACCGCGTGGGCCATCGAGGCGAGAAAACTCCGTAAGGGAACACGGAATCTCAGGGTCGTGCCCAGGGTGACAAAGGCTGGCTCCTTACAAGGCAGAAGAGCCTTCCACTCAGGCACCCAGATGCATGGGGTATGGATCTGGGGCACAGAGGGGGCACGTCCCTGAATTTACCTGCAGGAGCCTCAAAACAGGGCAGCAACCGCCCAACACCCTCCCCATAAACAGGAAAGTCCTGCGTGGCTGCATGTGTGGTCATCTCTTTAGGAATTAATGCAAGGAGGGTTTCACATGCCACATGTAATCACCAGTGTGTGTGTGTGTGTGTGTGCGCGTGTGTCTGTGTTTCCATGACCACAGGTGCCTGCATTCTGATTTCAATGAACCTCCGTTATCTGAAGTAAACAGACACCTCCTTCTTGGCCAGCTTGTGAGGAAGGAACCTGGAATCTTTCAAATAAGTGTAGCAGAGAGAGAATGAGGTTGACAGAGAAGGCATGAAGAACTGGCAGAGGTTTCTGAAGATTTATCAGGACAGGCTACCGATGCATAATTATTCGAAGAGATACTGATACAGGAAAAAAAAAAAAAAAAGCCTGTTGTCTGCCGGTAAGAAAAAAAAAAATGATGCAGTACCTAGGACTCCTCATTGGATGCAAATATATCAAAATGTCAACAGCAAGCCAAAAAAAAAAAAGCAAAATCAGACATGAGTGTAGGTGCTAATAACATCAGGGACGTTTCCGTGAACTATCTCAAGACGGAGGTCAGCTGTGTGTGCCAGGTGTGCGATTGTCCACGCCAGTCAGTCCCCTGTCATCCTGTTATGTCTGGCGTGGAGCTGAGTAAGTGAAAGGAAATTGGACCAGGTGGAGCTGTGCTCAGGGGACAGGGACACTGGGCCAACAGGTGTGTGACTGACACATCCTCAGGCTTCCTTCACCCACTCACATCCTATTACTCTTCCAAAACTGGTCCAGGTTCCCACCCGGCCCCTGGAAACCACAGCCTCCACGCATTTAAAACCTGTTGAGTGAGTGTCATTTGACGCACATGGCCCTTTCCGTTCACTTTGCCGCTTCCAGGTGGCCCCAAATGGTTTGCCTTCAAATCACCGTGCAACCGCTCTGCCTGACCGGCAGCCCAAAGCTTATAATTTGTTTGACCTTTGCTTAAAATGAAATGCCTTTGCCTCTGACAAGATAAAGGGTCCACCAGACTGTCACCCTGCCGGCGTAAGAAGACAGACGTTGCATTAAACAAACACCACGCCGTGAAGGAGCCTGAAGATTTCCTTGGCATTCAAATGTGGCCAAAAATTGTGATTTCCAGGTGCGTGGACAAAGTTTGACGTCTTTGTCTGAGCTCTCCAAAGAACATTAAGCAAGTCTACTAGTGACTATGTTTTCTATGGAATGTCCAGTCAATGGTGGCAGGAGGTACCACGCAAATCAGGAGAAAACTGGTGCACTTTATTTGAAAGGTCACTCACTAGTGAAACTGTATCCATCCTATGAAAGGAATAAAAACAATTTGATCGGCCGACACAATGTGTATGTTCCCTAGATGTGATGTATCATTAAGACATTCACTTGCTCCTGCCCTATGTAAGTGCCACATTTTATTTTCCCAAGAACCTGAGAAGTCTTTTGCATTCGCCAGTTTTCTTTCTATGTCATAATTTAAAGTCTTAAAGTATTTAAGTTTCACTACTGAGTCTATTTCTCATAGATCTCAGCAGGTGCCTTTTTCTCCCCTGACATCACTGGTCCAAACTAATGCAGAATAAAAACTGGGCAGACCTTTCCTTCACTGGACACTGTCAGTTCATCCAAGGCCAGTGTGACTTCACAGCTCACCTTGCTGAAGGTTCTCTCTTTACTTAACAGCTATCCCTTCCGAGCTCCGTTTCCCAAGCATCTCTTTACAAGGGTCAATTTTCCCCTTTTCTCTGAATGCACCGAAGGGAAAAGCTCTCCCGTGATGACTAACTTTCCCTGGCCTGTTCTGAAAGTGTTCATTTCTACCCTTCGAAACCTTAACAGCCTTTTCTCCTATTCTGTGTCCTGTTACGTACAAAGCGATCTCTCGCGTGCAAGCTTCGGTTTCTTCCTCCTTGGCTAGACAATACCTGTGTGTATGTATAATGTCGTATATGAAACTTTTTCCTGTTCCCTCAATAAATTTCCTTGCCAAAAAAAAAAAAAAAAAAAAGAAGAAGAAAAACAGAAGAAAGAAAGGAAAAAAAAAAAAAGAAAAAGAGAAAAAAAAAAAGAAAAGAAGAAGAAGAAAAAAAAAAGCTTGTCTAGTTCTTGGCTCAGAAGCTCTCTGAATCCCCGAATTTATATTGTTCATGACACTTGACTCCTTCCTCTGGGGCCATTTTCACCTTTCTCCTGCTAATTCAAAGCAACATACGTACTCTTCCTTCAAATAATTGTTGTATGCAGATTACCACGTATCAGAACACGCATCACATAACCCACCCGTCACGTGCCTCCTGACATACAGAATGCAGAGCGCAACACAGCAAAACATACGACATAACCTACCAGAGAATTGTTTTGCATTCCTTTTAAAATCCACCATCCTCTCCCTCCTTTTATCGTTTCAATACCATTCCTGCTCTGTTCTGATACATTGTGGGGTGCCTGTAAATTGGACCACAACCCAGAGAGCTTGGATTTGGGCGTGTCTTGGACCTGGATCCTGACCACAGCTTCTGCCCCTAACTTCTGCAAAACCCTGGGCAACAGCCTAAGAATCTAGTTTGATGTTAAATCAAGCAAACAGGTAAAATATGTATTTTTACAAACTACATCCATTCTGTTTCTATTTGAACAAAACGGACCTGTATCATGGCCTGCAGGGACAGGTTCAAACATGGCGGTGGGTCTGGGGGAGGGACCCAGGCCTGACACCCGCCCCTTTTCTCTCCTGAACCCCAGTCCTGACTCTCAAGGTCTTTAGTGGCCACGTGTAGACGCCCAGCCTGCACGGCCGTATTTCGTCTGCCTCCCCGATGTCCATGCACACCCACCACACCCAGCGCCGCCACGCACGTCCATGGCCCCTCTGCATCCTCAGTGCACGTTCCTCCCACCTCCCTCACACACGTCCGAGTCCAGCCATTCCTGCAATGGGCACCTCCACCCCATCCGCTCAGAACACGCCTGTCCGTGCGCCCTGGTGTATCGGACGCCAGGCTGAGGCTCGCCCAGTGCCTCGGAGGGACTTGCAAATGGCCAAGAAGGGAAGACCTACTTCGCGTGCTTATCAGTGACGGTCGGGGGCTTGAATTTGGCGCCAGGAGTAGGTTTGCACTGACTCTAGGCTGTAGGTGGGCTAACTGGCCCCGTAGAAGGGCACCGAGACCCCGAGCATCGCGTCCACCCCGGGCGCCGAGAGTCACCAGGGGCACAGGGGCGTGGGCCACGGAGAGCTGCAGCTCCCTCTCCCCTTCTCCCCCTGCTCCCCGCCCCTGCGGTTTCCCCCCTCTGCGTTTCTATAAAAGAAATTGTTTGCTTGACTGCACTCTCCCTGTTCTCACAAACCCTCTGGCCTTCGCTGCCTGTTAGGAGGGAAGAAACACTTACCTTCCCCCGCTGTACAAAACAGCCTCAGGGCGCGTCGTTTTCTGTGTGCAAGCTTGTGTTGTTTCCCTTTGCTGTGGCACAAGCCCTGAGCTTCCCTGGGACCCTGAATCCCCATCCTCTCCCCGCGCAGTTGGACCCCCTGCCGGGGGGTTACATGTAACCTTTCGGCCCTCCGAGCACCGCGGGCCGCGGCCTGTTTGCACACTTCTCCCGAAGCTTTTCTTTCCGACACAGGCTTTTGTGCGAGCCGGTGAGTCCCTCAGCAGAAGCTCTCCTGCTTCACAGCAGCTTTCTCTTGCTTTTCTTCCCCCCGCTCCGTCCCTCGTCTTGCCCGCACAACCCCTCCCTCTCTCCTTCCCCATCCTCATCCTTTCAGACACTTCTCAGGGGACCTCAGCCGCAGAAGGCTCGCCTGGCCCTGCCTCGCCTTCTGGCGCCCGCTAGGGAATCAGTGCGGATCCGCGCTCGTTCACCTCGGGTGCTCCCTTTCCTACGACGCGTCCCGCCAGTCGTGCCTTGAGCGCGTGGGCTCCCTGAACACGGCTCGTGACGGCAGACTTACGCTCTGATCCATAGTAGGGGACGAACCACTAGAAATGGAGGGATCCACGGTCTGTGTTGTCCCGTGATTAATTTTTTAAAAAAAACGATTCTCCCGTGGTAATAAGTACCTTTCTGAATATCTAAGAGTCAACACACCGAGTGATGCAGACAAAGGACCAAGCCAGATTGGGCGCTTAACCATCCCTTACGGCCAATTCCCGCCAAGATACTTCAGAACACAAGGGAGGACCTTTGCCTCAGGTTCTCGAGGAGAAACAGACACCTCAAGCCATGGTCTGAGGGTCCCTTAAGGTTCTTCCGTCTCATTTGCTCAATTCCACGTCCCAGATCCCACGCGGGGGCCTCTGCTCGGTGGAATAACT
The DNA here is from genome assembly GCF_009834535.1 of Camelus ferus. Lineage (NCBI taxonomy): Eukaryota > Metazoa > Chordata > Mammalia > Artiodactyla > Camelidae > Camelus > Camelus ferus. Next base: position 11,654,153 of record NC_045732.1, read on the forward strand.
GGTGCCCGTGGGGGGAAGCTTAGCCACAAGGGAGTCCGCACGTCCAGACTCTGCAGAAGAGGAAGGTCGCGTAGGACGGGATGGGGCCACTGACACGTGAGCCCGCTGACAGCATCCGTCTCAGAACCTTCCTGGGGCGGCTCGTTTCCGTAAGCAGTCTCTGTCCCATCGTTGAAGCCCGGAGAGCAATGACCAAACTGAAAATCGTCTGGACAGAATCCTGTCCCTGCCACCCGAGGGTCCTCAGACTCGCCTTAGTCACTGAGAACATCTCAAGATGTTGTCTGTTCCTCCTCCAGTGTTGACACAACCTCCTTCGCATCCCCAGTGAGGTCAGTGGGGACGCTTTCCTACCAGCAGCTCTGTGCTCACCCGGCGTGCGGGGGCGCAGAAAGGCATATTCAATAGAGTTCGCAGAGCCATCCAGGGGGTCAACTCTCCTTCTCGAAAAATGGCCTCCAAAGGTTACTCTTTGAGCGTCTGTCCACTGGCAGGATGACGTTTCTCTGTGACGCACCTGGCCGTCACCGAAGGGCCGTGTAGGTTTACAAAGTGCAGCAGACAGAGAAAACACAAAGACCGTCAGAGAAGGGGTCCTGACGCAGGAAGAACGGACGTGGGGCGAGAGGAGGCCCATGTCCCAGGGTCTGGGTCCTAATCTTTTCTTACAAGGACACCAGTCCCATTGGCTTAGGACCCACCCTAGTGACCTCACTTCACCTTCAGTAGCTCCTTGAAGACCCCCATCTCTGAATACAGTCACATTCTGGAGCATGGCGGTGAGGGCTTCAACATCCGAATGTTGGGAGGGGGCACAAATCAGTTCATAACAGGCATACATGAAGGACCACGATCCCCACTGATTGTAAAACTCTTGGTGGCACTGAGAGCTGACACCTTCTGGGGACGTCCAGTTGGTTCTGCAAACCATTTCGGTAAGAAAAGACCTCACAGGTCCCAGCATTATATCCTTACTTGAAGGCAGAAATCCAGCGTTCAGGTCCCTGCCACGTTACTCAGTGCATATACTCCAAATACATATTTAAAAACAAGAGAAATCGTGACAAGGTGCATTGGACCGAACGGGTCCAAGGTGAGACGGATTTGCATGGCACTTCTGTTTCACAAACCCTCGTACTAAAAGTCCCTGTTCTGACTCAGTTAGCAGAGAAGCATTCTGAATCACTGTCTCAGAACCAGGGACCCCCCCTCCCCGAACCCTAAAAAGATCTGGGTCATTTTTGTTCTTCTTATCGAGTTATTTTTGTGAATGGTGCTGGATCACCTTGGGCAAGTCCTTTAAGTGTCATCACTGGGTTCTTCAAGGACCACATTTGAAGGACGTTCAGCCTGGAAATGACTCAATTCTGGGTACAGTTAAGGCACCATCATGGCGCCACCAGAGAGACGCCCACTCACCGTAACTATTTAGTTTTTTTAATTTTGGGGAGCATCACACGGCGACACTTCTCTGTATGACCCCTAGAGATGCCGTGACAAATTAGAGTTTAGGGGGAAAACAATCTCTGTAAGTGACACTGACGGAGTCCCACACCAAGTGGTTAAGCCTGTCTCTCCAACCATCCGGTGAGCGCGCTGCAGACGCCGCACAACACGGCTTCCATCTCCTGTGTATCAGCGCGGTCGGGCTGTAATAACAAAATACTAGGAACTGGGGGTGGGGTTGGGGACCTCAAGCAGCAGACCGTTTGTCCCAGTTCTGGCACCTGGAAGTCCGAGATCAGGGTCCCACCGTGCTCGGATTCCGGTGAGGACCCTTGCTTGGCTTTTCGGTGGATGCCTTCTGGCTGTGCCCTCCCCTGGCCTTTCGTGGCGCCTGGATATGACGAGAGGAAAGAGGGAGACCCACTTCTCTTCTTAGAAGGCCACCAACCCATTGGACGAGAACCCCACCCTGATGACCTCATTTAGCCTCAACTACGTCACAAAAGCCCTGTCTCCAAATACAGCCACGTTGGGAGTTAGGGCTTCCGCAATATAAAATTGGGGGGAACACATTTCAGTCCATAGCACCCTTCACGCATATAACGCAGTGTTTTGATGTGGGCTTGTCTCCTCTTATCGTGGTAATTCCCAGTGGTCTTATAAACGGAGAACGTATGGGCCGCTGGCATGCAGAACCCCGGACGGATGCACATTGTAGACGTTACTCAAGCTTCCCACTCACCAAAGCCTTTACCCGCCTTCCTTCACGGCACACCGGAGGCCTCCTGACATCGGCATTTATTTAAGAGTCAGTCACCAACCATCCCAACAGTGAACAGCCCTCCCCGGTGGTCTTGTAAACACAGCCATGGAAATGAATTCTTCCTCTTCGATTCGTTTTTGCAAATGACCACCAGAGTCCCCCCGGGATCTGATGTTCACGGTAGGTCTGGAGAGGGGACAGGAGGTGGAAAGGGACGGGCCGTAGGAGGTGGCATCATGGGTGGGGTAATATCTCAGAGGTCTTGGGAGGTAACATCGCAGGTGAGGATGTTACAAGGTATTCAAATACAGGGCCAGCCTCACTCAAGTATCCGAAATATCTAAGAGCAATACACGGGAACCGAGAAATAACATTTACAATCATTCGTTTCCTTTCTTTCAGATGCCACAGCACAGGAAAAAGTCCCCACCACGTTGCAAAGCCCTGGAATTCCCTGAGCCTATTAAAACGGTTTACTGCAGCAGTCGCATGGGTTGCCAAACCACTGCCTTCACCAAGCACTGCATTGCAGGAATAATTTAAGTGACTTTGAAGACTTTGAACATTGCTTCCAAGTAGCCGTTTTAATAAAACTAAATCATCCAACATTCTCTTCCCTCCACGGTCTGTCGCCTGTAACCATTGCAGGAACCTGATGGTAACAGCCCTTCACTGACCGTGGAAGACACTGACTGTACTTTAAGTAGAAAGGTACAAATTAGGAACAATTTTATAGCTTAAACTTTTTTTTTTTTTTTTGACACAGAGGAGCCCAATTTCAAGCCATGCATTGGAAGAACCATTTACTGGCCAGCGGGACCATCCAGGTACCAGCTGTAGGATTGCGTCCCAGAGCTCAGGGAGGTATCTGGTCTGCCTCGCACATGCACTAGAGGGATTGAGAATGTCTCAAAGCAAAAATAACAAATCAACAAACAAACAAACTAGAACCTGGCCTGAGACTCACACCACGTCGCGGGCTTTCTCTGATAACTAACACTTCGCTTTCTGATCCTGCAAAGTTCTCGCAAGCACACCAAGGCTAGAACTTGAAAAGACATTGTGAAAACGCAGGAGAGTCCTTGGGGTTTGACGGTGCTAACATCGTGATTTTTTTATTTGATATTTAGATCTGCAAAGAGAAAGTTAGACTGAGGGCATCTGATTAGATGTGACGGGACATGCACGTGTGTGTGCAAATGTTGAATTAAATTAACCCAATACTACCGAGTTTGTAAAGCCCTGCATGCATATATGTTTGTGTGCATGTATATATGTATTTATAATATATTTAACAGACACACATAACATGTGTACTCGTCGTTAAAAAAGACACCACTGGAAAGTGACCAAGAAGATCAATGTTGAGAATTTATGAAGATAACTTTGGTCGAAAGCAAAAGGTTTTACCTCTGTAATTCTGCAATGCTCTTTTGCGTGATTTCAAGAGCTTAACTCTGTAGTCATTTCACAGCGATGTCACACGTTCAGGAAACCCAGAAAATACAATCCTCGCAGAAATTGGCCAGCTAATTTTCTTAGAAACGCAATCCATTTTGTCTACTTTCAAAAAGGTGCTTTGATAAATACTATTTTGAGTAATAGTCAGGAAATCCATGCGAAACGTCACCTGAATCCTATCCATCAATCTTTCTTTGGTGAATTCTAAATTTTTGCTCCTTTCATTCATGGTCATTTATGCTTACTGTCCCCTAATTAATCATGTAAGTCTTGGTTTGGAGGCATTTTTTTTTTCTAGGACTATCTCATCACCTTTCAGATTTCACATTACACTGTGGCCTTATTCAACGAACGCTGTTTAAAAGCCTTTTATAGTGAGAAACATGTGAAACGGAAGGGGAGTGAGCGATAGTAGCCATTTTTTTTCCAATGGAATGCTTTTAGGTGAGGTTTGAAAGGATTGATTCATTCACTCAAATTCCACAAAAGCCCACGTGAGCTGTGAAGTTGTCAGGGCGCGAACCCGAGCGTGGCTGTCTTAGCCCCCGTCGTTCTGACACGAAGCCTTAGGAGGCGGGGGGTCTGACGAACTCCAGAGGGGCCTCTGTTAATGGGCCGCATCTCGGGCGGCGGGTCTCCAGAGCCGGCGACCACGTTACATCCCTTTCGGCAGAAAGAACAGAACATCTGTATTCAGCACTGCCCTTCCTCCAGGTGTAATTGCGTCTCCAAAATGCCACGGAGGGTTTTGGGCTTGTAAAATGTGGTGTGCATTAAAACCAGCATGTAGGGGAACTGGGCGTGCTGTAGTTCCTCTAAAAAAGATACGAATTCGTCTCAATTATCCTCCCCGGTCTTTGCGGGCTGTGGAGCTTTGTTTCTTCTATTTGGCTAATGCCGGACACTGTCTTAGGCAAAGATATAAAAACATTAAAGGATTTACTTGCATACTTTTACAATTGCAAGAGATGCATTTTGGCAGCCAGCTGTTTCCTTGATTTTTAAGGGCAAAGTAGATAAATTTCCTGGATTAGTTAAAAAAAATACATTTTATATAAATTTTAAAAATATATTTTAAATAACTCTATTTAATAGATTATGTAATATGCATCTATAGACACATATGTACGTCTGCGACTATATGTATGTACATACGTAAAATACATTTTATATACATTAAAAAAGTACATTTTACATATTAAAAATACACTTTATACAATTAAAATAAATTTTATAATTAAAAATACATTTTATATATTAAAAATACATTTTATATAATTACAAATAAATTTTATACATTAAAAATACATTTTATACATTAAAAATACATTTTATATAATTAAAAATAAATTTTATACATTAAAAATACATTTTATATAATTAAAAACACATTTCATATAATTAAAAAGTACATTTTATATATTAAATAATACATTTCATATAATTAAAAATACATTTTATATGACTAAAAAGTACATTTATATAATAAAGAATACATTTTATATAATTAAAATACATTTTATATAATTAAAAATACATTAAAATAATTTATTACTTTTATATAATTTTATATAATTCTTCTGTTTATTAAAATACATAATATGTGTCTATAGACATATATAAATCTGTGGCTATGTATATGTACATGTTCGCATCTCCAAGATGCACACTTTGCATGCATGTCTATGTATCTATATATACGTATGCACACACAGATAGATGCAAAATGTTACCTGTTCACGTATAGAATGTGTATGTGTGTGTGTCTGAAATAAAAGTTATCTACCAATATAGACCAGTAACTTCACGATCGCTGGTGGGTGACGTTTCGACCGTCCCATTCTTATCTGTCTAAACTTGAGTTGGGTTCACCTCCCTCTTTGGTTAATAAGTATGACAAAATAATTTCAAAAATCAGTTAAAAACCATTTTCCCCCCAGGCAAAAGAGGGGTTTGAACGTTTTTGAGCCTTCAGAACAACAAAGAGGGTCAGCCTTCCTCACCAGCTGCACAGGGCGTGTGTGAAACCCAGTTTCAAAGATGACAGGTGTCTCCCCTTTGTGCAGATAATGTGGACCCCTGTCATCTTGCTTCTGGCATCACATGTACTAAATATGCACCATCGATAAGATATGTTAAACCTCCGTCAGAGCATTCAGGCTTTATATTGCTGTGAGAGAGAGCTGAGCTCATAAACACTTGGCGAAATAAATATTACCGTCCTCACCATCACGAGCTCTCAACCACTGGCTTCTACTTGGTCATTTTCTCTACTTGGTCGCTGCTTACTCCAAAGCTACGCCTCCTCCCAATTTAATCTGTCTTTCAAATGGTCAAGGCGTAGGAACCGCATTGGCTAAGCTGTCTGATTACCTACTTTTCAAACTCAGTGAACAGCAAATATTTGCTGAGACCTTTCCATTCTCATGGAATACCCTTCCCCACCGTCTGCAGAATCAGCATTCTAGGCGCCTTCAAAAGCAACCTGAAATCATGTTATTTCATGAACTGGACGCTTTCTTTTCCCAGGATGTAAACTGTCTAAATGGCTGTGTTAGAAGGACGCTCTATTTAGACAAAATTGGGAAAGGCTCCCTTATCATCCATTTTGACAGCATGATTCATCTCTAATGAAGATGATTTGGGTGCTTTTTTTAAACTGAGAGTGGGGGTTATCTAAGACGTACCCTACCCGTTGTCTTGGAAGGTTGCGGAGTGAACAGCGCCATTTATCTCAACATGTCTTACAGCAGGGCCACTTACGTGCCTCTCATTCTCCTCCGTCCCCGATAACGAGCTCCCGGGAACAGCGACTATCTTTATTCATCACTTTCTTTCTGACAGGCTCTGGCATAATTCAGTTGTAGGTACTTAATAAACGTTGCGTCGCATTCCCTTCCGCTGCAGATCAAACGCTCCCTTACCTGGGAAGGTATTCAACGCACCACAGAAAATACACGGTCTTTCTTTTATATCTCAGGACTTCAGGTCTCCCTCGCAGCAGTTTCCTGCATGAAGAACCACGCGCTGACAGGTAACTTTTGTTCGCGTATTTTGAGGTAGCCCAACCATCACTGATGTGTGTCCTTTAGAGAAGTGACACCTGTTACCCCCAGATATGGAAGCCAACGTTCCCCAGGGTCGGGTCACACCCTACCCTGCTGGGTAGAGAGAAAAGGCAGCTATGATGGTGGCGAATCCAGGGCCACCTTAAACTCTCCACTGTCCAATATGGCCAAACCAACGCTGAATGTTAATCTCTCTCATCTCTTCAGGTATAGGATATTATTTGATTAAAAACATGGTGGCATTTCTGAGATTGTGTTTGCACCCACTCTTGAAGACCAGAACACGATGGAAACGGTGACCGATCTGTTTAGGTCCATGGCGTCCCGCACATACACGTCAAGAGTTCCCAGATAAAATACAGGATCCCCAGTTCAAACGGAGTCTTAGAAAATGCAAACTTTTTTCGGGAAGACGTTTTCCCATATATGGCATGGACCATCTTAAATTAAAAATATCCACTGTGTATCTGAAAACCAAGTTGAACTGGGGCTTTGGAAGTACTTTTATTTTGCTAAAATTGGCAAGGTGACAAAACCCGCTTCTTAAAAACATTGGTTGACCGACCGGATGAATGAACAGTGTGTTCAAGAGCTGGAAGCTTTCAGAGTCAGCCCACTGGGAAGATACAATAACCACCTTGCAAAGACACCCTTCAAAAAGACCACAACACAGTCTGTTAAAATATCTCTAAAAGGTACAGTGTTTCCCCCTCAGCCTTAGCTGGTTTCCCATCCCGGGGACTCTTAAACGCATTGGGAAATGGTTATTCTCTGCATGATTTTTACAAAACTTCAGTCATTCCTCTGCTTTCCTTTCTTCAGGCTAAATCATCTCAGTTCTTTGATCATTCTTTTCGTGATCTGTTAAATATTTCAGAGTAGTGGTTTTCATTAATACACAAAATGGATGCTAAAGCGAAGTGAGAGAAACACCTGCTGGCTTAATGACTCCTTGGGAAGGAAAAAAAGAAAGACTTTTCCTGCATGATGTAATAATAATGCCTGCTCCTTGCTGATCAGAACAGCCCCCTGTGGACGATGCTAAGACCTTAGCGTATTAATGAACCCAGCCCACGTGCTCACACGTGATGCAAGTCACTGCCAGAGTTTTACGTAAAAATCACGGTCTCTGAAGGGAAACACGTTCGGCAGGCTTCGGGTAACACACACACTGGCTTTGATTCCCCTTAGAACCGTGCGCCCCAGATTTTATCAATTTGGATACGTTCAGACATCTGCAAGAAAATGCGACTTCGGTCTCCTTATTGAAAGAAAGTGGAAGTCAGATAAAAGACATGATAGCTATAAAATGTCAGGGGTTTGGCAGAATGACACGATGGCTTTGGAATGCTGATGCCACGTCACACAGAGCACTTGAAGGTAATTCTGCCAAGAGGCTTGGGAAGCGGCTGGTATGGAAAACTCTAACTAGCCCAGCCATTGTGGCTGATTCAATAAAGGATGCTCCAGAGTGAATTCTTAAACTGCTAACTTGTTCCGCTGGGCTGGGGGGGGGAAGGGGAGCAAAAAAAAATATCTTGAATATGGTACAGGGATTAAAGAATAAATGTGACATCGCTCATATGCGTCTGAGCTGATCCAGGGTAAAGACGACGTTAGACAGTGATGTGGCAGTTGTGTAAGCTGGTCACTGTTCTTGCAGTCACGACGAATCTGTTGCTTCTGTATTTAGCTGCGCGGAAGGATTCCTCCTTCTGCCACAGCACTGGTGACTTCCAACCACGACCCGTCAGGGGCTACAGAAAGAAACCAGCCCCTAACGCTTCTGAATACAATGCTCACCAAGGACCCAGTGGCCGGATCTTTAAAAATGACATATTAAACCCAAAAGGGACAGTAACCATTTCCAAATGTAGATGCTGCCTCTGATGATAAATGCATTCAATGGAAACCTATAAAAACATATACAGATACATTGATAGAGCTTGGTAAGATGCTATGAACATTTACATGGAAAATAATGCATAAAGATGACTAGAAATATGTTGAGAAAAAAAAACAGCTTTGAAAGAGGACTAGTTCTATGAGACTTTTAAAAATTAACATAGAGTGTTTTGGAAAGTGGTGTGGTTTTATTTATAATAGATAAATAAGTTGACTAAAAGAGAAAGCTCCCAACTAGACTCAAGGACATACAGGGATGAACATAAAAAAGATGTCACCTCCAATTACAGTGTTGGAACAAGTGGTTATATGCTTGCAAAAAAGAAAAAAAAATCACATTCTTACGGACTTCACATCCATGGAAAGAACAGAGTCCAAACGGGAAAGTAAAGTGTAAACATAGTGCTAAGTAAATATGCTGGGACTGACAGATAGTTTGAACAAATTCCTTTTCATAACTCTGACTCAAAGTCCAGACGCATTACAAATATTTTATAGAAATTCCAACAGCGTTAAAAAAAAAAAAAAAACCTTTTTGAATGGTAAGACAACACTCTAAACTAAGAAAAAAATAGAGAAAATATACACCACACACGTCACAGATCCACGGCTGGAGACACCTCGTATTTAAAGATTTTTCTCTACCTTGAGAAGAAAAAACTAAGACCACCAGGCAAATCGAAACCAGGGGACGTTCTAAAAACAAATGCATGAACTCACATCACAAGAGAAAATAAAACTCAGCAATGATCCCCAGATCAAAGGAAATGCAAGACTTACGACAACACTGAATATGAACTGGGACCCTGGACTGCATCCTGGAGGAGAAAATATAGGATCTTTTGTACTTTTTTCCCCAAAAGGGAATTATTAGCGGACCTATTGGCAAAATTTCAATAAGTCTGTAGACTCGATATGAGTCTCAAAGCAAAGTTAAGTTCCTGATTTTGATCATTATACTCATGTTATAGAAGAGAATGTCTTTATTTTTTTAAAAATACATACAGAAGTATTTAGGGATAAATGAAGATTATGTCTGCAACTTACTACCTGGTGGTTATAAACTAAAATTAGACACACACAGGCATCTACAGGAAAAGGTACAATATTAAGAAGAGAGAGAATCGTCCAGACGGAAAACAGGAAAATGTTCCTGTAAAAACAGGAGGCTGAGGTTTGAACCTGTGTTTGTAGCACATACACCACAAGCCTAACATACATTTATATAAATATAGAAGCATGTGTATAAAAGCATTCTTATTATGTACGTATAGATAAAACAATTTCCCCCTGAGTTATAGAAACGTTTGAAATACAAAAATGAATGGCCGGACAAAGGTTGAGTTGGATGAAAACAGAAGCCCCACCCCCTGGTTAAAAATTGTACAAAGAAAAGATCTAAGAATTTAGAGACTTCAGTTTGACGTCACTCTTCTTAACAACACTGGGGGCTGGAAGACATACTAGAAGTTATGAATCAAAGTCTCCTGTCAGTTGAAGAAGGAAACAGTAAATTTTTTTTCCACCCAGAAATTCTGTAAGAAGCCAAACGTTCAAGGATCGCAGCAAAATAAATAGTTTTTTAAAAATGTCACAATCCAAAATTTTCACCTTACCTTCCCCCCAGATGCGGTTTTCAAATTTAAAAAGTGATTATTAAGGAAAGCTTTCTTTCGCATGAAAATAGAAGAAGTGCTAAGAGGTAGCAAGATGGGTCAGCAAGAAATGGCCTTAAAAAAAAAAATCAAAAGACCTAAAAAAAAAAAAAATATGAACAGAGAATCCAACAGACGTTGACACTTGGAAGTGTGTTTGTTTAGAAGCAAAGTTTCAGTGAGGTAGGAATTCATTTCCAGCTCTTTGAATCCAATTAAAAGGCTTAAATAAATAGTATTTACATAATATTCAAATACATTCTTTTATTCAGTTAGAATTGTTTTGGAATTCAAGCAACCATGAAGCCCCAAAGACTTCATTACATTATGGAAACTTGAAAATGCAAAAGTGTCCTTAGAAAAACAAAAATTGGAAGGGAGAAGAGGGGTACTAATTTTCCCGCCTGGTAGGGCAAAAAAACAAAAACAAAAACAAAAAAAACAACTTCAGAATCAGGATTCTGATGCTCCTAAAGCACTTAAGCTTATTTGTCAAGGGTGCAGTCTTAATTACCAAACAGAAATTCAAACTGTTGAAGTAAGTTTGCTGTTGCAGAGTTGGCTATTTCTGGATTTTTTTTTTTTTAATAAGAGAGTTTTAATACATTTCCACCGGTGCTGGAATAATATTTATGTCCTGATGTGAATCAACATGGGGTATGAATGAATTATGCGATCACGTGTGTAATCCTCACGACCTAAAACCACCCGTCATTAATTGGAAAGCAGAGCTTGTCCTGCTGAGAACGGATACAAAAACAGTCCCTAAGAATGCTGCCTGGGGAGGATGATACTGGTGGTGTATTTGTTAGAAGGTATTGACTCGAATTGGAGATGAAGCCAGAAGGTAGGGACATTTGGGTTTTCAGATGAGAAGAAATCTCACTCTTCCAGGGCAAGTTCAAGACTCAAGACAGATTCATGGAGTTAGTGTAACATAAAGAAGTCAGTTAACCAATCAATCAATCAATCAATAATCAATAATCAATCAATCAATAATCAATCAAAGCCATTTTAAAAGAGCAAGGGAATTTTAGAGCAGTCGTCCTCAACTCCCACAGGCTCTCTTTATACACTTTAAACTCTTCACGCATTCCAGAAGCCTCGCTCGCATGGATTTTACCTATCTGTATTTACCGCTGTAGAAATTAAAACTGTGCTGTACACCAGAAATGGACACAACATTGTCAACTATCTATATCTCAATAAACAAAAGCCTGAGAATTATTTAAAATATGATTAATTGATTTAAAAATCACAATGATAAGGATAATGCAAGTTCACAAATCCTATACAGGAATGAAAACAACTATATTTTCCAAGACCAAAAAAAAAAAAAATACTGAAAAGAATGGCACTCTTTACAGTTTTTTGCAAATCTTTTCAACGTCTGCCTTCATAGGAGACACGCGAATTCGCACATTCTCTTTTGCATCCAATCTGTCACGCCATGTTTGGTTTTCGTTGGCAAAGAAAATCTGTGTTCACAATGATAGGTCATTGGAAAAGGGAGGAGGATTCTCATAGCCTTTGAACATAGTTATGGTTTCAAGTACGCCAAAACCCAACAAATGGTAGTTTGTTGAAAGTTTGTTGCCAGGTGGACTCTGAAATCATTATCCATGAACTCTTCCTACGTTGCGGTGTCAATTCTTGATTGATGATCGACTGCCTGTTAGGGAGTCTTTGATCCATGCATGATTTTATAACATCGTACATTGTACATTTGGCAAAGATCAGTTCCGAGTTTTTCAGATCTTGCAGATTTTGACAGATTTTATCATACAATATCCAAAAACTACATATGCTAATAGTCACCACTGATCTCACCAGAAAAAGTCTTTAAATACTGGGAAGCTGTCCAGCTTGCGGCTTTGGACACAAGTTTTCCAAAATTGTTCTCTTGCAAGTCCAGATTTATCAGTGCCAACAAATACTGCTAATTGCTTTCCTTGAAGCAACAGGATTCACTTCATTCATTTTTGAGAAAAGAGATGCCAAACTTCCAAATCTGAAGAACCACAGTTTGCTTCTCTTCTCACTCATCTTAGTAAAAAAAAAATGGTGTTCTATTTTAAAAAGATGTGTACTCAACAGTCAAGATATAATAAAGTGAATAATTTTGTTTCACAACGGTCATCCTTAGGTGGAACAGTTTTTGGTAATTGTTAGTGTGTGGCAGCAAATAATATAATGATGAATAGTATGGCTTAGTGCCACAACTTTTTTCCTTTTCCTTTTTATTGTTGTGAGAACATTTAATATGAGCTCTACCCTCTAAAAAAGTTTAAATACATAAGATATCACCTCATAACTGTTAGAGTGGCTTTTATCAGAGAGGGGTGGGGGAGAGAGAGAGAGAAAGAAGAGAAAGAAAGGAAGAAAGGAAGAAAGGAAGAAAGAAAAAGAAAGAAAGAAAGAAAGAAAGAAAGAAAGAAAGAAAGAAAGAAAGAAAGAAAGAAAGAAAGAAAGGAAGGAAGGAAGGAAGGAAGGAAGGAAGGAAGGAAGGAAGGAAGGAAGGAAGGAAAAGAAAAGAGAGGGAAAGGAAAGGAGAAGAGAAGAGAAAAGACAAGACAAGACAAGAAAAGAAAAGAGAAAAGAAAAGAAAGAAAAGAAAGGAGGGAGGGAGAGTGGAAGGAAAAAAGGAAGGAAGAATGGGAGGAAGGAAGAACACAAATGTTGGAGAGGCTGTGGAGAAAAGGGAACCTTTCTACGCTGTTGGCAGGAATTCAGTTTGGTACAAACACTGTGGAAAACAGTATGGAGATTCCTCAGAAAATTAAACAGAGAACTACCATACAATGCAGGGCAACTACCATTTCCCCTCAACTTGTAACTGACAAATACAATTGGATATATTTAATGTGTGCAACACGATGATTTGATATAAGACTACCCTGTGAAATGATCACCACCATTAGGTGAATCAACACATCCGTCACCTCACATCCAGGGACACCATCCTGATCTTTGCTAAGTCACTACCTTTCACAGCAACTGAGTAAATGTCAACCCAATGAAAAGATAATAACATCTTCTGAATGATAATGTTGACCACACATTCCCCCTGAGTGGGTCTCAGTGACCCTCCAGGACCCTATATATTGATGACACTTTGAGAACCACTGTTCTGCCGAAAAGTCTATTTAGGAAGAAAATATGTCTTGAAATCCTACTGCAAAAAAAAAAAAAAAAAAAGAATGTAGGAACCAAGAAACTTTGTTGATGAGTTAATGAAGATTTTTTTTTTTTTTGACATAGGAAAAGCGTAATTTCTCTTCTGGATTTGTTGTCTCATTGAGGAATGCATTTCATGAATCCAAAAAAAAAAAAAAATTGCTTCAGTGCCAAATGTGGGCTGGAGGCACGTCTGCAGGTCAACAAGATGCCCGAGGGCAGCTGGGGGTTGGTGATAACATAAAGGGGCTTCTTTTGCTGCCAGAGATCGGTTTTTTTCTTGCACAGGAAAGAATTCAGGAGCAAGCCCCAGGAAAGTGAAGGCAGATTTATCCAGGGAGGTACACTCCATGCACAGAGTGCGGTCTGTCTCAGAAGGCAAGAGAGGCAGCCTCAAGGCGTGAGCTTGGTTAGTTTTAATGGTCTGGGCAATTTCATACGCTAAAAAGTGAGAGTATTATTTCCACTTTTTGGGGAACAGACAGGGATTCCCAGGAATTGGGCCCCCATCCACTTTTTGGCTTTTTGTGGTCAGCCTGGGAACTGTCATTGCTGTGGGCATGTCATTTAGCAGCTGCCGTATGACAGTGAGCACATAACGAAGCTGAAGGTCTACTGGAAGTCAAACCTCCCGCCATCTTGTGTCGAGTTGGTTCTAACCAGTTTACGTCCTATCCTCAATAGGCTGTGTCATTCTTTTGATGGTTGTGCCCTGCCCCACTTCCCTCCTGTCACACTTTCGTCAAAGGTAGCTCTTAGTTATAGGAAGGCCCTATAACATGTTTTTGCTGGAAGGGAACTGGCTTGTGAATCAGTGTGAAGCTAGATGCAATTCATGTCTTGACACAGAAGCAAAGCTGTTCCTGCGGGCATGGCCATGGTCACGCATAATCCCCTAAAGACGTTTTTCTTGGATCCCCTGGGGGTTCCTAATCACAGCCAAGATGACGTTGCGCAAATTCTCTTCCTTTGAAAACATCCAAGAAATATCATGCTTAAATGAAGGGAGTTGTATGCATAATCTCTCTCTATTTACGCAAGAGATGGGCTACAGGGATGTCTCAGAGCCCAGTGGAGGTTATAATTGGTATAGTTTCCATCAGTATTTTGTTATTTTCATTTGGGACCATACTTACGAGTCGCATTCCTGTCTATGCTGAATAAGAATCAGATCCCGTGGAGTTCACGTTCTACCACTCGCCTTGAAAGAAATGCTTCAGATTTGTTTAATGTGTTTTCCAGAGTCCATACTTTTTCTGTTTTTATCCCCCATCTCTTTTTCCTTTGCTTTGACTTACTCAAAATGAAGTTAGTATTCCAATGGCGACCTGACCTCCTGTTGCTTTTCTGACACCCACACATATTTCCATTACAGCTCAAAGCCGGGCATTTTTAAATTAGATCTTCCATCAAAAAATACCCCCTGTGGTTGTTAGCAGAGAGGCAACTCTATGTAAGTGTCCCCAGAACGGATCCCAGGACATGGCCGTCATCACAGGACCTGTGGGTTTTGGTGACGTGCCTGGAGCAGCAAGGTGAGAATTCTTCCAATGTCACACCTGTATTTCCAGTCAATTTAAAGCAAGTTGCAGAATTTTCAAAACAGAGTTTTAATGCCCCTCGTTTACAAATGAGAAAGTTTGACCTGCCTCTGGCTAAACATGAATTCAGTGACTTGAGACACAGCAAGCATCTACAGTCATTTAGCTGTGTTCTAGGCAGGAAGACCCACTGGGGACGGCACATCCTGTGTCAGGGCCCTCAATGAACCCCAGAATGCAAATTCCCCTAAATAGCAAGAGAAATAGGGCCAGGCTGAGGACAGCCTTCAGGCGTGCGATTTGACCTGCAGTAATTATCAATAAACAAACGCAGAGAATCAGAATTATGGAGATTTAATAGCGAGCACATTTACACACTCCACGTGCCACATGGTTACTTAAACATGGAATTTAATTTCTATACTGGCATAAACCTATCTGCACACTAATAGCTAAAATGACCACATGCACTGCTAGCTGGGAATGGACTTTCTTTGCACAACCAACATTATAGGTCTATCGTCCACCATTTTCCTTGGATGGCAGCCATCAGGGCCCTCTATCTCGGTCATAGACTGGTCTCCCTGGACTGAGAAGATCCTGGCTCCCATCAGCTGTCTCAGTCATCAACTACTTCCCCTCCACTGAGGAGGAGATCATGGTCACTCATTGGTCGCCTCTGTCATTGACTTGTTTCCCTGCATGGATAGGATCTCAACCCAGCATCTCTGTGTTCCACTACTTCTCCTGGATGCAGAAGACCATGGCTGCCCATTGGCCAGCTGGATTATGGATTGTTTACCCTGGACATGGAAAATCATGGCCACCCATTGGCCCTCTGGGCCACTGATTACTTCCCCCTGAATGAAGGAGATCATGGCCATCCATTGGCCCTCTGGGCCACTGACTACTACCCTTTGATGAGGGAGACCATGGCCATCCATTGGCCTTCTCAGTCATCAACTACGTCTCCTGGAAATGGAAGACCACCCTACCCATCAACCATCTCAGACATGGACTACTTCTCCTGGGCTGGTGTCCCAGCCTCACCCGTGTCCTCATCCTACACTTGGGATTGCTAGATCTCTGTAACATCTTTGCTTCCCTGTCATCCTTTTGCAGAAGCAAGAGATGTCCCCAAGTGCACTTCTCCCTCCAGCAGGACATTGGTGTCACAGGGCAGCCATGCCTTACCCACCCTGCTCCTGCAGGGGAGCCCCTGGGCACCTGCCTGTGCCTGGTGGACAAACAAGGAAAAGCTCAAGGCACGCTTCCTGGTGGACACACTGGACCTGGGGAGGGAGGCACATCACACAAAGGTGCCTGGAAGGAGGGGCTGCCCATTGGGCAGCAACCTGAGTCTACCATCCTAAAATACCCTCCTCTGGGGACACTAAGGGGAGGAAACACAGGATGTTTCTTTATCCAGGAACTGAGCAGTATTTGCCCATCAGGAGCACACTTGAGCCCTGAAGTGGGGGCGCCCATTAGACTGAAGGTCCCAGATTTTTGTCCTGTTGACGAATCCCTTATTGCCTTCCTTTCCTATTCTGAAGGACATCCTGTTTCTTGGTTTCCATTAAAACTCCTGTTATAGGTTGATGTTTGTGCCCCTCGCCCCCAGTTTCATGTGTTGAAGCTGTAATCCCACAACGGGATGATGTTTGGAGGTAGATCTTTGGGTAGAGATTAGGCTTAGATGTGATCATGGAAGGGGAGCCCAATGATGGATTAGTGTCCTTTTATTAAAAAAGACATACCAGAGTTCCATCTCTCTCTCTCTCTCTCTCCTTTATGTGAAGACACAATGAGAAGGTGGCCGTCTGCAAACCAGGAAGAGAGTCCTCACCATAACCCAACCATGCTGGCACCTTGACCTTGGACTTCGAAACTGTAGAACTTGGAGGAAACATGCTTGTTTTTCATGTCTCTATTTTTTTTAAATTGAACTAGGGTTGATTTACAATGTTGTGTTAGTTCCAGGTGTACAGTAAAGTGATTCAGTTATATGTATACATATTATTTTTCAGATTCTTTTCCATTGTAGGTTACTACAAAATATTCACTATAGTTCCCTGCACTGTACATTAGGACCTTGTTGTTTATCTATTTTATATACAGTAGTGTACATCTGCTCATCCCAGAGTCCTAATTTATCCCCTACCACCCCCTTTCCCCTTTGGTAACCATAAGTTTGTTTTCTATGTCTGAGAGTCTGTTTCTGTTCATTTGTACAATTTTTTAGATTCCACATATAAGTGATATCATATGACATTTGTCTTTCTCTGTCTGACTTACTTCACTTAGTATGATCATTTCCAGGTCCATCCATGTTGCTGCAAATGGCTTAATTTCATTCTTTTTCGTGGCTGAATAGTATTCCATAGTGTGTGTGTGTGTGTGTGTGTCTGTGTGTCTTTCACATCTTCTTTATCCTTTATCTTTTAATGTGCCACTATTTTAAGCAGCCCCATCAATGGTATTTTGTTACAATAATTTAAGCAGGCTAATACAACACCAAACAAGTCAATATTGCCTTGGTTACACTTTGGGGGGGCTGTGTGGACCCCAGGCTTTGTCCCTGAACAATTGATCAGCAGGTTGGGTACCTGTCTTGAACCATGGCACACAGTAGGACCAGCTTAAGGTCTGGAACTCTTGGGGCCCTGTTGCTTCTCGGTAGCCCATCTTTATATCCAATTATATAAAGCTGGGTGACCCCCAACTCCATGGGGGCTCCTAATTAGAGACTCCTTTAATGTCAACCCAAGGCACAGGGGACCCAAATACAACATGATATCCGTATCTTTCTCTACTATATATATCCTATCTCAAGTCTTATTTAACAAGGCCTGCATCATGGACATGGAACACAGGACACACTCCCCCAGACCCCAGCCAAGAAGGGCACTGTATTTGGTTCCACACTCACTGACAGCATCTTGAAATTGCAATAATATATGAACAAGACAGCCTGCATTTTGATTTTTCACTGAGCTCCAGGGCTCTGGGGCCAGTAGCCAGTCCTGCCACTGGATTTTAGAGGGTGCCACGGCGATGAAGAAAAAATGTAGTCATTGTACGGATTTATTCATAATCTTGGTATCATTTCTGTTGAATATTTCTTCATTCTGAGAAATATTAAAGCTTTTTTTTTTTCCAAACAAAGACATGTGATGTATTCATGGAACAACAGAAAGCCAGGCTTCTGTTAAGCAGAAATAAGCAGGGATTGTCTCTGGATGAAACAGATACGGTGTTTTCCTCAGCAGCCAGCATGAGTATACACAGGTGACGTTTTGAGACGGTGCCAGGTTTATTAAAGGCTGCTAGTGGGGCATGACTCTCAGGGTCACATCTTGCATCCTGTGATGACACCCTGTAATTTTCTCCCAAAGCGTTCCCCAACTTACACACCAAAGGGCATGGCGACATACTGTTTATTCTCAAGGAAAAGGTCAACTTTCACATCCTTTCAAATTGTATCATCCCTTCTTCTCCAATGAGTTAAGGAAGAGCGAGAAATTAGGGTGTCAGAAGACGTTATGAAGATTAGATATTATGGGGAAATAGCAGACGGCAACTACACAGATCACTGAACAGAGAGGGTGAGCATTGGTCAGTGGGGTTTCCAGCAGCATTGCTTTCAATCAAGGACTAGAAAGGCCACCTAGAGTGATAAATTGGGTACTGAAAGTTTTCCTTAGCCACCAGCCCCCAAAAAAGAAAGTTTAGTTTAAACTGCCCCCTATTTGATTCTTCTGAAATCACAGAGGGATGGAATTCAAACATTTGGAATTATGCGGAGACCACAGTCCCCCTTGTCATCTGCAACTTCCATCGCAAAGGAAGTTCCTATGTCTGTACTGACTTTCAAAGTAAAGGGAAACCAGAAGTCTTTGTAGAGCAGAGGGGTTTACCCGTGATTAAAAGCATTTCCTATTTTGATAAGGTTTTTCAATCATCTTTTGTACAATGAGGTAAAAATCCAGGTGTTAATTTTTTTGTTTGTTTCAAATACTCAACCAACAACAGTTGACCTATTATTCTGTGCCTCAGTGTTCAATCATGCCTTCCTCTAAAAAAAAAAAATGCATCCATCACCAGGCACTGGTGCTAAATTGGGACGCTGCAAAATGACAAGGACACAGGTCCTGTTTGCTAAAGGTGACCCCAATGGAGACACGGATACTTTATGATGGCAACCATGTTCTTTTTCACCTTTCCGGTCTTCAGTACTTCATATACACAGCGAGGTCATATTAAATTACATTTTCTTTTGTCGTATCCAAACCTATATCTAGTTCCAGTACCATTTTGTAAAGCATTTAACAAAGGAAGCAGCTGCTTTTAAAAGTAGGGCACAATAATTGTGGGAAAGTGAAGATCAAAACAGGCAGCTTGCTTTCCCCAATTCTTGAGAAGCCTGAGGGCGCTTCCTTTTGATAACACAAAGAGCTAGCTGAGGTCCCCCTCCAAGCCCGGGGCAGATGCGGGCGAACCCTTATGGTTACAAGTGATGGGTGATTGAAACGGTGTTTTAGATTTAAGATATTGCAACTGCGTTTGAAATGGGAACACTGAAACCGTTGGAAATTTAAAGCCTTGAGAGCGATCTCAGAGACACTCAGAACGCACACTATTTTTCAAATTCCTATTTGTGGTTTTACAGGCAATTATTTTCGGGAAGCCTGCAACCCAAAGAGGGTGGATAAAAACCTTTCTGTGTCTTTGGGCACAGACCTGAGGTTGAATGGAGGCGTCCTGTATCTCAGCACAGTGCTTCGCACATAGGAGATGCTCAATTAATGTGTGTTGAATGATGAGTCTTTCAAATACAGAACAAGCCTCGACACCGAATGTCCCTGACCTGGCACCTTCACGCCCTTTCCCATAATCAGTACAACTGCCACCAACGGTCCAGGGACAATTTCACCTTCCTTCCAACAGAAATAACGGTCCTAAGCATGAAATGCTTACATGCTGAATTTTAAAAAACGATCTAGAAGTTCCATGCCATTGAAGATAAAGGAGAAGCACCGTGAACAACTAGCTATAATTTGCCTTCTCTAAGGGGATTTTCCAGTTCATCGATCTTGTCATTTTTAATTTATGTATTACGAGGATAATGAGACCAGGTAAATTAAGGAGTGTGGAGAAGTGTGTAATTTCTACTCTGTATAAATAGACACAATTCACGGTTGAAAAGGAGAGCAGAATGGATAATAAGCCCCCTTGTTGTATTCGCGGGTCAGTGGTTAAACGCACTGTTGAGTGCGAAGCAAAGGGATGATGCACCATCTCAGAATACGAACGTCGGAGAGAAATCTCAATCTGAGTATTTGTCTTCTGTTATTTACCCGTGTGCTCTGAGGAGGCCTTGATTAATACTGCCTGAGGATATACTTTGTCTCATGCACAAGGCAAGCGTGTACATGGGATATAAATCATAAGGCGCTGGCAAACACCACACTTCAGAGATCTGTGTTTGAGTGATTTTGGTCACATCGATCCCCGTCTTTGTACGTTAAACGTGGGAAAATGTACGAGATGTTTAAGACGTAATTGATACAGAAACACAAATACCTAGGAACTATAAGTAAGTGGCATTTCCATCAGTTCGACAGATAGGTAACAGCTATGACTCAGCACATTTCTTTGAAATACGTTTGATGTTTGCATCTGTAGGGTGCCCGTGACTTTCAAACATCTACTCTCAAACCCAGTAGTTGTTACCCACTATTAAAAATGCGTATGTAACGTCTCAGTACGTTATAGGGACGGAGTATTTAGGGCTGGTAATGCTGAATGTACCTGTACTGTATTAGGGTTTGGTTGGTTTCTGTTCGGTCGCCGTCTGAATTAATACAGCGTGACACATTCAACCTTGATTTCATTTACCTGCTAGCTCTGCACTCTCAAACCCTGAGTTCACAACGGTGTATCAGAATCTTCTCTCTCCCGGAATACACGTGTTTTCAACTCCCCTGTAGATACCCTAGTTCACCCTCCTGACATTCCAAGCTAGATTTTACCGTACCAGCTTCCAGAAAGTGCAAATCAAAATTCAGTGGTTGAATAGCTCCCCCTCCCTCAAGTCCCCCAACCCCAGGAAAGATACCTGAGGCCAGATCTCTCGTCCTCGGGTCTCCAGTCTTCCTGATTCCTTTCTGTGCCTATCAGAATTTAATTCTTCCTCTTTATTTGTTTAATTAAATGAATATGGTTTGTACCTCTTGTGATCTTCTAGAGATCCAAGATGGCGGTTCTTGAGATTAACGTACACGATGTTACAAAATAAAAGAACACACGTTCCCTTTTATCTTACAAACCAAGGCGACAGTGGGGAAGGATTAACGCACTATAATTATCGTTTGAAAGGAAGGCAGTAACAGACATGGATGAAAACAAGAGCTTATTGGGTAAAGAGAGGAAAACAAAGCAGAGGCAGAGGCAAGAGACGGGTATCACGGTAGACCATATACTACCACTAGCCGTAGTCATACCTTCTACTAATAAAGAACAAAAAATACTTGTGTGAGAAAATGTGTTTAGTGCTTCCCAAAACATGAGCAAAGGACATAAACTTCTAACAGTCATATGGTGGGTCCCCATCAAGAATTAAAGGCTAAAGACATGTAAACCACCTGAATGTCCATCGACAGATGACTGGATAAAGACGTTTTTGTATATTTATACAGCGGAATACTACTCAGCCACAAAAAAGAATAAAATCATGCCATTTGCAGCAACAGGGATGCTCCTGGAGAATGTCATTCTAAGTGAAGTAAGCCAGAAAGAGAAAGAAAAAATACCGTATGAGATCACTTACATGTGGAATCTAAAAAAAAAAGAAAAGAAAAGAAAAGACAAATGAACTTATTTACAAAACAGAAACAGACTCTCAGACATAGAAAACAAACTTGTAGTTACCGGGGTGGTGGGGAGGGTGGTGGGAGGGGGTAAACTGGGAGTTAGAGATTTGCAGATACTAACCGATATATATATATACACACACATGCATAGAAAAGAAAAACAATTTCATACTGTACAGCACAGGGAACTATATTCAATATTTTGTAGTAACTTATGGTGAAAAAGAATATGGAAATGAGTATGTGTATGTTCATGTGTGACTGAAGCACTGTGCTGTGCACCAGAAATTGTCACAGCATTGTTAACTTGACTCTACTTCAATAAATATAAATATATATATACAAAAAGAAGAATTAAAGGCTAATCATGGATTATATATATAATATATACACATGTGTATATACACACATATGCATATATGTGTTCATGTAATCAATGTATACCCAAAATCAATAATTTTATCTATCCATAGACAGAGAATATAGATATACGTGTTGATTATAGATATTAATTCAGATACATAACCTATGAGTAGGTTTAATCCTTGACAGAAAGCCACCAAAAACTTTTCCAGGGCATAAGAATAAGAATTTTTAAGGAGCCATGACTCTGAAAAATGTGAATGTGTGTCCAACTTGCATGTATTTAAATCTATGAAAGAAATTTTTAAAGACATTGGCATTTTCGAGAGTCGCGGTTCCTTGAAAACCTTTACATCCGTTTTCCCTCCCGAGTTCCTCCCGTGATGACATGTGGATGCCTCAGTTCCTCTTTCTGAGAGCCCTTGCCGTGATGAAAGTCCGGGCGTGTCCTCAAAGGTGTCCCCTGTACTCTGCACGGCGCCATGGTGGTGGGTGCGGTGACCCCGATCCGAGTTCAAAGACATCATTAATCCCAGGAACAGAGTGGGCGGCCATCCACACTGGACCCAGAGTCCGCTGGGATCGCGCTGTTTGACCCAGAAAGCGCAGACAGAGTGTCAGGTAAAGTCACAGGAAGAACCCAGCTAATGAGCCAGCTCAGGGCAGTTCAGGGAGAAGTTCAGGACAGTTAAGGGCGGCTGCTGTGAAACACTCTTATTATGTGACGCCAGCCCTACTGGGGCTCTCAGAATACACGCTGGATGGAGCTTTGACAGGGGCAAGTGCGAAACATCTTTATACATCAAGAGAAGAATCTCTGAACGGGCACACGGCGGGGCACTGACAGAGCTCCAGGTCATGGAAGCTGTGACAAAAGAAGATTCAATTGTACGTGGCCTCGGTGTTGGGGCAACGGCTCTGGGCTTCATAAAATCGAGGGCTTCTCTGCAAGTGAAATGATTTTATTCGCTTAAACTCAACAGCCTGGCAACGTTTTGATATAATTCTTCAAAACGATGGGAGATCCAAAAATTCCACGTGGATGCCCACAGTGTGATCATGATAATCCGTTACACTTGCACCACCATTACCAATCCTCAAAGCCCTCCCATGGGTGTATTATGTGATGCTGACATCCACTTTGAGAGGGAGGTGGGTGGCCGAGTCTAATTCCGTTTCAGAATAGAAAACCGCGTTCTGGTGTTTTATGTAACCTCTTCAAGTTCACAGGCAGCAACCGAGTGGCGCCTTTGGGATGAAAGCACTGGGCACATTTTTGAAAGACAATGGGATACAGAAACGTCTTCAAGGGAACCCCCAACTTTGCTATAGTTCAAAGAGAGTTTTGTGCTAAAGAGTTTGAGGGACGGGCTCAAAGTCACAAACCAAGTTATAAGCACTGGGACTTTTAAGACAGTCCCTTTGTCATCTGCGGGAATCATGGTAGAACTGAAAAGATTTCAAAATCGCATTTGGACCAAGTCACACCATCTGAATTCCCCGATCGTGTCAGATCCCCAAGGAAAACACTAACACCCTACAACGACCCAGGGACCAAACTGAATCAAAGGTTTGGCTCCAGTCCTGACAGAACTGAGAGCCATGTGGGAGACACCATTTTTCAATGCCAGACCTGTTCAAGGAGTGTCGACCGTCAAGAAGCCCAGAGCCTGCTCCGTCGGTGTCGCTGTGGTTGGGTCTAACCACCTTTCTTGCATAAAAGTCCAACAACACGAGCGATAACAAAGCCAAGGAACCCAGAACCGACTTTGTTACACTGATGCATTTTTAACCCCACACAGTGTGGCCCCACCATGCCCAGAAATCCATCGAATCATTGTTGGGTCGGAGAAGATGGAAAAACTTTGAAGACACTCTCACCCCCCACCACCAAGGACCCAGGTGACAAGTTCTTTGTGTGGACAGAAGCCAAAAGAGCTCCCACAAGACCTACATCAATTGTCACCCCATCTGGAGGCAGTGCTGTTGACAATGTGGTGCAAAATACAGGCGAGGTGGCGTACAGATTAAGGTCACCACGGAGTGTCCTGAAGGACTTAGTCCTGTAATTAGACGCGCAGTCAAACTCAAGAGCCCTTCAGGGGTTCTGCATCAAGATAACAGCGGCGCACGGGAGTAGCTTCCGGCCAGGTCCCCTCGGGAGCCATCTCACCAGTCCTAGGGTCCCTTCCTCCAACTTCCGGGCTCCCTGCCCATGACAGCGCACACTTGTCATCTTTCTCTCACACACACAAACCACTGGACTCATTGCCACGGCGCTCAGAAAACTTACAAATCCCTGAGAGTTGGTGCCCCTGGGAGGTCCTGTACCCAGCGCACGGATGACGGATGCTTCTCGGGCCTTTTGATGGACGAACGCTGCGGTGTCACCCGTGGCCCAGAGTTCCCCTGGGGGATGCGGCAGGGGCTGGTGTTTTTCAGTCTGAAATCCTATTCTTTGCCGGCTGCTTCTCCTTCTCAGAGTTAGCGTCCCTCGGCTCCCCCTCGTTTATCCTGGGGTCAGTCTTCGGACTGAAAGCACCTGAGTATGAATTCTCATGTCTCACTGAAACCTGAAGTTGGGGTTTCTACAGAACTACAACCCACACTATGTCTGAAAGAAAGGGCAGCGTTCACAGCAGGCGCCAAGCAAGGAGCCCAGGGCAGCCGGTGCTTAAAAGACCCCAATTCCCTGATCACTGTCAGAGAAAGGGCTTTGACAGACAGGGTGAGAGAGGGGGACCGGGGGACGTGTGATCAGCCCGCAGACAGTCTTCTGATTGGCGGGTGCTGAGGTCATCGGGGGTCAAGGTCACCAAACTGCTACTTCCTGCAGGTGCAGTGGGTTCTGTGCGCTTGTGGGTGGCACACAGTTGAGTCCTCCCACCTGGTAGGGCTTTAGCATCTGCAAAACAGCTCAAAGAACATGGCTCAGAATATGATCTACAGCCCTTAGGGAGGAACAGAAGGTCCTTGACTGTGTTGAATGCTCTTTGGAACCTGGGGAACCCTTGGAGAGTAGAATGTTTCTTTTCTTTCTTTCTTTCTTTCTTTCTTTCTTTTTTTTTTTTTGTACAAACAAGAAGCATGGTGGAGGACACGCGGGGGTGGTCTGTCCTGGGAAGCCCCCACAGGGTCCTGCTCAGTAAAAGCAACACAGGGGAAAATCCAGAATAAGGTGAGGTTCCCCTGTACTTACAGAGCTGTGGGCGGGAAATGGACACAATGAATTTTTTAATAAGTGCACGTAGAGAGAGATGTCCTTCCTAGCTGAGGCGTGAGTAGCAAGGGGTTCCAGGAAAAAGGGGGAAAAAAAGAAACATAGATTTTCTACACCCAGTGAATATGGTCATTCAAACATAAAGGTGGTATTTTCTGAGTAGCTAAAACTTAGAGTCCTTTGGTGCCAGCAGACAGGTCTCTGGAATAAACCAGGCGCCGGGCAGCTGCCAGCCCCAGAATGGACTCTGGTTGCGACGTCAGCGACACTGGTCCCTGATCTGAAGATTACGTGATGATTAGTTGCTGCGATTTTGGTCAGATTGAACACATGGCTTCCAGAAGTCCTGACAAAGTATGCCAATTAATAGAAGTCACCCTCCACACGTGCTGCCCCCTCGTATACGACCAAGTTTAAAACGAGGCACCGCGGCCATGTCTGCGCTGCATCGTGATGCTGTATCTCATAGGGAAGAGTCAAAAAGAAAGCATGGATTTGCTATTGGAAAAGGCGAATTCCACTCTAAGGCGTACTATAAACCCCAAGAGGGGGTCCCGTCAGTTTACCACTTAGTGCAAAATACAAAGGAAGGCGTGGGGAGGGTGCAGCTCAAGTGGTAGAGCACCTGCTTAGCATGCACGAGGTCCTGGGTTCAGTCCCCAGTCCCTCCTCTGAAACATAAGTAAACCTAACTACCCCACACCCCCTGCTAAAATAAAATAATTAAGTGATACAGTAATAAATAAATTTAAAAAAAAAGGAAGGAAAGGCAAATTTCAGGGCTGTGTATTTTTTAATAAAACATTTGAGTGTGTTTTCAAAACATCATCAAATTATTAATGTTTCTTATATTTTAAGTATATAAAACATGTTACATGCATCATGTATTTCGTACACACTGCCGACATTATTAACGTTTCCAGTGGCATGTGACTCTCAGAATATCTGATACGTCTTCTAACCACTGAGAATTTCACGCAATGCACTGCATTTTATTAAGTTTGCACATGGGAAGAAGCTATCGCATTTCCTGCTATGTGTTCTAGACTCATCCACGGTGCTCCTAGTGAGGCCACTGTTTTTCCCAGAGAGGCTAATACAGTGGCAAGGACAGTCAAAATCAACTGAAGTTGGCCGAAGCCAGATACCCTCATTTTTATAATGCATTTCATAATCTGCCACCCTTATTTCTCTTTCTGGATCTCAGCTCAAAGAGGACAGAAGATTATCCATCCAGGGAGAGAGTGAAATGGATACACACTTTTATTTATATATGTAAATCCAGGCGATATTTTTAAAAAAATAAGAGTGTAAAAAACAATCTCTGTTTCTCTTGATCCAGGTGATTTTGTTTGTTTGTTTGTTTCTTTTTTATTTAAATAGAGTTGATTTAAAATATTGTGTTAGTTTCAGGTGTGCAGCAAAGTGACTCTGTTTTTTTTTTTTTCAGATTCTTTTCCATTAGATTATTACAAGATATTGAATGTTGTTCCCTGTGTTATACAGTAAATCATTGCTGTTAATCTATTTTGTACGTAGTAGTTAGTACCTGCTAATCACAAACTTCTGATTTATCCCTACCCTGCCTTTCCCCTTAGGTTTGTTTTCTGTGTCTGAGTCTGTTTCTGTTTTGTAAATAGATTCATTTGTATCATTTTTCAGATTCCATATATAACTGATACCATATGATATTTGTCTTTCTCTGACTTACTTCACTCAGTATGATAATCTCTAGGTCCATCCATTTTGGTGCAAATGGCATGATTTCATTCTTTTTTATGGCTAAATAGTATTCCGTTGTGTATATATATACCACAACTTCTTTATCCAGTCATCTATCAATGGAAATTTAGGTTGCTTCCCTGTCCTGGTGATTGTAAATAGTGCTGCTGTGAACATTGGGGAGCATGTATCTTTCTGAATTCGAATTTTTAAAACCTTTTAAGGTATTTTAAGAGATATTCATTGTGCATATCACGAACCTCAACCCTTACCCACAGCAGGGAAGGAAAGAAGGTTGATTCATAAAAGCCTTATGGATTTCCTTCTTTTTTAAGGTGGAATAAGATTTCACTGCATGTAAATGTGTGTGTGTGTGTGTGTGTGTGTGTGTGTGTGTATATAAAACTATACATAACATTTATCTGTCCATTCATCCATAATGGGTACTTGGGTCGTTTCCATGTCTTGGCTATTGTGAATAATCTTACAATGAACATGGGGTTGCTTCTGGTTCTCTTCAAAATCCTGATTTCCATTTTTGAGGGCATATCCCCCAAAACAGGATTACTGGATCATATGGTTCTATTTTTAGGTTTTTTTTTTTTTTTTTTTTTTTTTTTGAAGAAACTCCATACTGTTTTCCGCACTGGCTGCACCAATTTACATTCTCACCAATAGCATACAAAGGTTTCAATTTCTCCACATCCTCAATGACACTTTTTTATTTCTTGTATTTTTCATGATAGCATCATAACATGCAAGATTATATCTTATTGTGGTTTTGACTGGTGTTTCCCTGATGATTAGTGATTTCGAGAATCTTTTCATGTACCTGCTGGCCATTGGTATGTCTTCTTTGGAGAAATGTCTGTCCAGGTCCTCTGCCCAAATTTTAAATCAGGTTATTTGTTTTTTGAGTTACATAAATTTCTCATACATTTTGGATATTAACACCTTATCGTATAGACAAAGTTTTCAATATGCAAGGGGAATAAGCTCTGGAAAGCTGCTGTAACAAGTAGCACCTATAGCTAACCATATGCCATTGCACATTTTGAAACATGTTAAGAGGAAGAATGATCATCATCATCTCACGTCAAATGTTCTCAACACACAAGCAAACGCCCTGCATTTCCTAGGCTCAGCACGATGCCACTGGGACAGAATCTCAGTTCTGTGGATGAGGAAGTAATGGGTGAATCCCCACTGATAATGCAGCTAACGGTTGTGTTTACAATACGATATAACAATCCATTCAGATCGAGATGTCCTTCCGAATGCTAATCATGTTAGCAATGCATGGTACCTTTCTTGGCTTTTTCGCATTTAAAAAAGGAAAGCAAAAAAATCTACGTGGAGAGTCACAGTGCTCTGAATTACGCTATAGTACCCCCACCCCCTGTCCTGAAAGAATAAAATTTCCGGAATATAGTGATAAATAACTACCCATAACAACTGACCAGCTGGGATAGAATTCTAGTGCAGTTAAATATAAATGTAAATAATAAAATATGTGTATATATGTATATATATATATGTATGTAAACATATATGCATTTTTTCGCAGGCTCACTGTTGAAACCTGAGGGCGTTCACCACCTAAAGGAGACATGGAACAGACTTACGCCCTCAGGAGCGATTACCGCTGCCAGGAGCCTTGTAGTTCAGGCTTCAGATCTTCAAAGCAGTAGAAGAATTACCTGCTAACTTTGATGGAGAGTTCATATTGACGAGCGCACAATGCAGCAGGAGAGAACCTGCCCGAGGAGAGGAGGTGCCCAGGTCAACAAAGGAGAGAGTCAAAATAGAGCAGCAAGGCAGGCAGTTTTTGCATCCTCGCCCACCCAGCATCCCAGCTTCACCACTTTCTGCTCAAACCGAAGCAAAAATGCGGAACTTCCCTGGATCTCTTTGTGCAGGGACCTTCCAGAAAGCTGCATACGTCAGTATAAGTGTTTCGCATCTCACACGCCCTCAAGGAGCCGCGTGCTCTACTGAGCGCTGACTGGAAATGAAGGTACGTAGGTGATAAACTGTATCAAATCACCAGAGTCAGGCGGACAGGAAGCTGGTCTGTTATTTAAGTTGAAACAATGGAAGGAAATCATGAGCACAGACACCAAAAAAAAAAAACACCAGTGGTTTCCCTTTTAATGGAAAGACACACATCTGTATGAACATTTTCCCAGCTCATGCATTTGAAAAGACATTTATCAACCTTGCATAAGTTCAAACACATGCCGGTCTTTGTGCGTTACTCAAGATCTCGGCCATACTGGGATGTACGGTTGAGCTGCCAACCTCCCTTAATGCTCTACTTAGCGTGGTACTTTTTTTTTTTTAATTTATAGATATTCTAGAGCCTGGGTGGACAGTAGGTTATGTTTTTGAGAAAAGGAAGAGCAGAGAACCTTGTGTCTTATCCTTTCTAGATCATCTGTCTCATCGCCACCATGGAAATGAGGGACACGCGCACATCAGGAATTAATCTGAACAGCCTCAGCTGGTGTCCCTTAATCGCCTCTGTCTGTGTGCACCTTCAGGGACCTCCTGGAAACACCTCTACACCCGTGCACGCCCCATAGATTTAACTGCCTCTTCCTTCCAAAAGAGATGCTATTAAAAAGCAAAGGACAATGTCTTAACTCGAGTGGGGTAGTATTGTAAAAAAAAAAAATTCCCATCCACATGCTCTAATAGAATAGAAGCCAATATGGAAATAAAAGACTTTTGCAGCCAGCCTCTTCTGGGGAAGTGTGCATTCTGATAGTGGACCCTCCCACGTCTTTTTAATATCTGTCAGGTCATGATTTGGGGAGCGCCTCTGTGTTTGCAGAAAGGCCAGCTGCATTTATCTCTGCGCTCAGGAAACCAATCTGAATGCAAAGGACTCACAAAAGAGAGCTCTCGCGGTACGGATTTCTTTTCGCAGGGGATTCTTTTCCCTCTTAAGTGGGTGTTACTACTATTTGATCAGCTGGATGACTTCCCTTCAATGTATTATTAAAATGAGGCAGTGACCTTCAAGTCAATTATGCCTTGTTGAATTCTCTCCATAGCCGCGTTGCAATGAACACGTCAGTAATACAGAGCGGAGCCTCCCAAGGCGAATTTATCAGGGTGGAAAGCACTGGCAATCCACTCTCTCTCTCGGTAAACATACCTGTGTGTTTAGATGGATGGATGGATGGATGGGTAAGTGTGAGTCTGTGATTATAGTTCGCATCTCAAGATTGGTGTAAAAGGAGCCACGTTACAGCTAAGAACCAGGAGCATTGATTAACACCCACGATGAAATATTTCAGTAAGAAACACACGCGTCTATTGAAAAACCCATCAGAATACTTTACCTCCGAGTACACGAGAGAATAAGGAACGCAAACACTAGCCATTTCTGCTTTGAACCTAGTCAAGAAATGTCAACCTTAAGAAAAAGCAGAGGCCCTATCATGGGCAGGCCGGTGGACCTGACTTGAAAGGAGATCAGACGTTGGGGTGGTCGTGGGTTTTAGTCACAGACCACAAAATTACATTCTGTGCTGAACCATCATCTACAATGCAAATTATTTTTTTGGAGGGAGGTGGACGTAATTAGGTTTTTATTTTTATTTATTTTTTAATGGCGGTAGTGGGGATTGAACCCAGGACCTCGTGCATGCTGAGCACGTGCTCTACCACTGAGCTGTACCCTCCCTCTGCAATGCGGTGTTAGTACGTCCCGTCACCAGGTGGAGTTGAATTCCTTTTCTCTAGAATCTGGACAGGTGCATGGTAACGAGTCGTACCATTTTAGACAGCCCAGGTGCTTCATGGAAGCTTCAACTGCACAGAATTGCTTTAGACACTCATTGATCAAAAAGAGAAAAGTAAAACAAAGCAGACCACTGTCCTAAGGACAAATTTCCTAGCTCAGTCAACGTGGGCAGGACACAAGCAGTTCAGTGGCTGCCTTTCAGTCATCACCATTTGCAAGAATGTTTTCTCATAACTAGAATTACACTCCTATTTTTTTTTTTTGGAAGACAGCTGTGCAAAGTGTTTGAAGAAGTTGTGGGTATGGAGACCTCGTGTGTAAATTATTAGTAATGAGAAGACACGCCACGAGATAAAACATCCTGTGGGATAAAGATAGCGTGCCTAGAATGAATTTCATTTTAAAGCAAACGGGTCCTAGATTTCCATCATTCCATGCTCAAGACACAGAAGCTCCTTGTGACTTGTTAAAACAAGAAGCTGGAATATGAGAACGGCAAAATTGTTAACAGAAGCAGCACAATTTCCAATACAATGAAAGCCAAACTGTGCTGTCTTGACTCAAGTCGGTTCAACTGGCATCTGGATTCCAAGTGCATCCCAAGATGTATTTAAAAAGGTAACAATTCTAAGTACAGACTACTGTGTATAATATACATAAGCTTCAAGGATATATTGCTCAATGTGTGGAATACAGCCAGTATTTTATAGTAATTATAAATGGAGTATAACTTTAAAAATTGTGAATCACTATGTTATACACCTGAAAGATATGTAGTATTGTATATCAAATGTATCATTTTTTTATAAAAAGTAAAAAAAAAAACCAGATAATGATTCTCATTTCAGCCAAGAAGCTAGAGTTATATGTTAAGAGGCTTGTCTTGCCAGAAAACAAACACCGTCCTCCAAAATGAGATTCTTCTATACCCAGGTTCCATATTATTCCATGAAAAACAAAATGGTCGAGAAACTCATCTCTTTGTCATAGACTGTGCTGATGCTGGAAGAAAAACAACGGCCCAGAATAGCCCTATAGAAAGAAGAAGTGGCCAGGTCTGGTAGACAAGAGAAACAAAGGGGTAAAAAAAAAAAATGGTTTTGCTTTTTGTGGATAAAGAGAAGTGATGGGATTGGAGAAGGAAAAGCTGTTTACAAGGAAAAACCTCAGGCCAAGCAGAAAAGAAAGAAAGAGGATGTGGTAATATATTTTTAAAAAATTATACTGCAGCTATAATTCTTGTTTATAGATACTACATAGACAGATAGGTGATAGGAGATAGATGATAAGTAGGTAGATAGATACAGATAGATGGATAGATAGATTGATTGACTGATAGATTAATTGATTAGATGGATGGATGGATAGATAAATAGATAGGTAGACAGACAGACAGGTAGATAGATCAATCGATAGATAGATTAGACAGACAGACAGACAGATAGATTAGATGGATAGATGATAGGTAGATAGATAGATAGATAGATAGATTGACTGGTAGATCGATTGATTAGATGGATGGATGGATGGATAGATAGACAGACAGACAGATAGACAGATAGTTTAGATGGACAGATGATAGGTAGGTAGGTAGATAGACAGGTAGGTAGGTAGATAGATAGATAGATAGATAGATGATTGATTGATTAGATGGATGGATAAATAGATAGGTAGACAGGTAGATAGATAGACAGACAGACAGAAAGATAGATAGATTAGATGGATAGATGATAGATAGATAGATAGATAGATAGATAGATAGATAGATAGATAGATAGATTGATTAGATGGATGGATAGATAAATAGATAGATAGGTAGACAGACAGGTAGATAGATTAGATAGATAGATAGACAGACAGATTAGATGGATAGATGATAGGTAGGTAGATAGATAGATAGATAGATAGATAGACAGACAGACAGATAGACAGACAGACAGATTGATTGATTAGATGGATGGATGGATAGACAGAGAGACAGATAGATAGATAGATAGATAGATAGATAGATAGATAGATAGATAGATTAGATGGATAGATGATATCCATCTAATGGATGGGTAGGTAGATAGATGGATAGATAGATACACAGACAGACAGACAGTCAGGTGTAGAGACAGATAGATGAGAGATACATCATGATAGGTAGATAGACGGTAGGTAAGTAGACCAGTAGATAGTATATATAATATGTATAGTAGGTACCTTTCCATTCCTCATAATAAATCATGCTGGATACGTATTCGTGTGACCATGCATATAATACACATAAGACATATATATCCCTCAAAACGTATTGTGCATGTGCCAGAGCGGGTGTGTGCACACCACTATGCTATGTGTATACATAGATCATCATGACATAATCAACCTCTGAGAGTCAGATTGGAAGGTGCCACCATGAAACAAGGATTGAGATGGGCCATCCATGGACCACGTGGTCTGCAGACAAGAACCCTCCAAGGTGAAATGAGTTGGGGGTCCAGCAGAGACTCTCACTACTCCAAGGGTGGGCTTTGGGGGGAGCACCAGCACTCCCCCCACCAGAGAGCTTGTGAAAACTGAATGCACAGCCCCCAGCTCCCACCCATGCTGGATGGGAATCGATGTTTGAACAAGATTACCGTGTGATTTTTCATGCACGTAAAAGTTTAAGACTCTCTGGACCCAATGACAGCCTACTTTGCCTAGACGGTACATTCATACACTTCACTATTCTCTCTACAAAACTAAGTGGAGACCCCCAGCTTGGTGGGGACAATGACTGCACCACCTCAGTTTTGCTTTGCCATTTGGGGTAAGTCACGGGTGCCCCGGGGATGGCCGTCCCAACAGCCCAGGATGCATGATCGGCCCTTCTAAATACAGTCCCAACAAATGGAAAACAATTGTGTTTTGATCTCACTTAATATTAGAAATCTCCATTTGCCTAATTAATTTGCAATTTGTACACAATAGCAGAAAGGAGGTCCTTGAGTAACTAAGCTCTTTTTAATTAGAGCTTCACAGATAGAGGAAGGAAAAGACAGAACAACCATTCCGGTGAGACTCGTCGAGACTGAGAACTGGCTCTGCGTATAATCCGAAATGAAACCACGGCCGCCGCCAACAGCAGAAAGCACGAGGAAGTCCTTTACTCGAATGAGTTAACGATGAAAATGCCCCCTGGTTATTGATCTCTGCTAACTACCCTGCCATTCAGTATTTCCTAAAAAGTAGGTGGCTCAAATAAATTAGAAATATCTTCATTTTCTGATCTGAAATTCTCACACTACTCCACTATCATCTCCCGAAGTTATCCCGCTAAAGTAAAATTGTGTGTATATATATGTATATAAACACACACCTATAGGTGAAGATATTTCTAAAGTACTAAGCATATATGTAAGTTCTTATATGTTAAGAGAAATGAGTCTATCAACACATTAAATTCTGCAGGAAGATTTTAAATTTCCACGCAGGGACAGTGAGCGAAAAGCATTTGGGGCTGCATTTTTCAAAGATGTGGGGTCAGTGATCCGTCACGTACTAACACAGAGAAGGTCACGTGTGTCCTGATGCCCACATCTCACGCCTCTAAAGACATACCTTGAAAAATCAATGTGCGTAAATTGAATCTTCTGGCGGGAACTGCATCTGGGGCTCCGCTTTGAAGAAGCTGTCTTGGTAATGGAACTTTGCATCAAAGGGGCTTTCAACCTTTCAACTTTCACTGTGCCCTTTTTAGATTTATTTGAATTCCCTTTCACCCTTATCTTCTGCCAAAAAAAATTTTTTTACAAATGTAGAAGGAAGGAAAGAAGGAAGGACGGAGGGAGGGAAGGAAAAGCATGACACATTTCCAGATAAATTACATGATCTATTTGCTCGGACGTGGAAATACTTTAGGCTGAAATAATAATGCTATGATGTGGGGTTCGTAAATTGGAGGCAATTGTAGTAATGCTGTATTTCCTTCTGCGGTGACTATGGCCCCAGACTTCCCTTGGGAGTGAGAAAAAGACACAGACACAGCTTTGGCTTGCTTGATTCTGAAGCAGTGTCTTGATAAAGTCACCTCCTTACCCCAAGGGCCCTGGGTGGTTTCGGCTGAGCTATTTACTCTGTCTCCCATCGTTTCTGGGCTCTTGGCCAAGTAGCCAACTCCCTTCACCACCCGGCGCCAGTGCATTTCTCTAGTCTTCTGCCCCCTAGCGCCCTCAGGGGAGAATTTAAGCCATCATCCAGAACTTTAAATATCTCTGACTTACTAGGGAATCCAGTTAAAGAGAAAAGGTAAATCACCTGGATTTTATAATGCAGGATCGAGCAGTTCCGAGGGGAGAGCTAAGAGCGCACGGCGGGTTCACAGATCAATGGCCACAGGCTAAACTCATTAGACGAAGCTGAGAAGGAGACATGGAACCATAAGAAAAACAAGGTCATGGTTTTCTCTTTACATGTTTCTTCAGGTGGCTGCTCTGGGCCAACATGACTGGTGTCCAGTCTCATGAAGACTGGTGCTCAAAGACTGCCTCAGGGACAAGATATTTTTTGAGGTTTCTCTGACCAAAGTCATCCTCCTCCTTCATCTCCCCGTGCACAGGAATTAAGGACTTTCTTAACCTCAGGGTCCACTCATGATGTCACAAATGGAGGGAATCCCTCATTTTTCGTGGCTGAATAATATTCCACTGTCCTTAATCAGAATGGCCACAGGCAGACCTGGCTTCTCAGGTAGATCAGTGACAACCCACGCTTCCCACCAAAGCACAGAGATCTGAGTTGCCAGATACTGTGGCAATGATGCCTCACTGTGTTTAGAATATTTGGGTTCAGAAGCATTCCTCCCAGACCACATCATTGCCCCTTGGTTTGGTTTCTTCTCTTCATCATGGTCTGATCAACAACCCTCTGATACGTCTCTACCAATGAAGCATACGGATCAGTACATGAATACGGGAATCAGCACTTACTGCCTGTGTCCGTCCTGGCCACTCCCAACATCTCTACAGTCAAAAGACTCATCTCACTCCTGTGTGTAACCTCTGTTAACCTCACAACATTTCGTTGTTTAAAAAAAAAAAAAAACGGTCTCTCGCCTTGAGTTTCCAATATAATTGTTACTGAACTCATGTTTGCCTGCATGCGGCTGAAGAATCCAATACTGTAAGGCACGTGTCAGGAGAAAGGCAAGACAGCTTTCCCGAGGAAGGCAGCAGTCCTGGGGAGAAGGAGGACTCATGTCCCAAAGAACCAACGCCCCACTGTTGATCAGGGGCCAGGAGCTTTTGAATGGGAGCCTCAAGTCAGCTCTGACAATCATATTGAAACCGGTCATGCGGCCATCTGGTCAGCAACATCTTGATTGTTTGAAGCACTGTTCATCTGCAGTTCCAGGGTCTCTTTGTTCCCCCTTCCTGTCGGAATTGTGCAAGACGGAGCATCTTCTGTCGTGACTACAGTCCGGTCATCACGGAGTTAATGTCTCCCACCTGGTGGGGGTTTCAGTATTTGCAAAGCAACTCAAAGGATGTGCTTCAGGTCATTACGTGCAGCCCGCGAGGAGGAACTAAAGGTCCGTGACTCTGTTTAATGCCTAAACTATTATTCCCTTGTCTTGCTTGGACTGTTTAAGTTTCTTGGTGCATTTTCTCAATTCCCTGATTACATTTATTCTTTGGAACTGGGGAATGCTTAAAAGGCTAAAGGTTTTGTGCAAAGAAGAGCCAGGCAGAGGACGGGCTGGCGGGGTCTCTCCCAGGAAGGCTGCGGAGAGCCCTGCTCAGTGACACGACCTCACTGACATTCCCACTGCTTTCCTACAGGTCACATGTGATGGGGCTTCCTTAGAAATACATTCCTAGAATGTTAGAAAATTATGGTTCATAAATCACAAAGGCAGAACCAACATGCATGTGTGAGGCAAAAGGGACCAGAGAGAGAAAAACTTGCCCCCAGAGGTTGCACCTGGCGCCCCATCTTGCTTAAATCCACCAGAGCCCACGAACTAAATAAGAACGTCCACACCCGTGTCTTTACTCTGGAATAGGGACTAGGGGGTAGTTCACGTCTGTGCTTTGTCTTCTGATAAATCGCCCTTTCCAAAAAAATGTTAAAACATCTTATCTTGTTGACACAGGCCAGACGACATCCAGAAATAAAAGGCATTGATAACCATGCAGCCAGGCAACTCCATTCTCACCCCGGCTCTGGCCAGATCGGTGGGAAACTCTCTCCGGAAACTGGGCTGAAAGTTCCAAACCAAGTTACAACACCATGGCCAAGGGACTAGGAAGCTCTAGAGTTAATTCCTGACCCACCTTTTTTTTTTTTTCTTTCCTAACACATCGTATTGAAGAAACTATTCCTTCCTGAAAATGCAGGCTGTGATGCGGGCAGCCTGGGGCCACGTTCCAGGCAGCAGTGGGAACCGTTTGGCAGAAATGTGAATCTCTATTTGCCTGTTGCAGATGGGTGTGCACTGGGTCGTGTTCAGCGGAAGACCAGTGGATTCTTACCGGCCTCACCATTCCTGGGTGCCGTGGTCAACCCCTAAAACGCTTCACTCAGCTGGGCTCAGAATCCCGATCAATGCACAGAAGCATCCACAGTGATGTGATCTGCCTGCGCGCCTTCCCTCCATGATGTGAACCCAGTCTTCTCTCTGACTTGTAATGTGACACAACGCTACGTGTTCCCCATTTCCCCCTGCAAGACGCCAACAGCTTAATAACATGGCTCGTTGCATCAGTGGAGTTGGTCTTCACTGGGGTTATCCTGATGGCGTTTTGTTTTGTTTTGTTTTTTTCACCTGCACAGTAAATAATTGTCAGACTAGAGCCAGGGAAATCGTGAAGCTCAGCAGAGATGCAACGGATCAGTGTTTCTCTCTGGATGCACCAGAGGAGTCCAGAATTCTGGTCTTCCCAGCACGACCACAGCCCTTGAGGATGGACTGGAAGCAAGACCATGGCCGACGGAGCCGGTTTGGGCATGCAGACAGCAGACAGCAACCTTCGCATCGCCCCGATTTGAGAACTGTCCCGTGGCATAGTCACACTGAACTTAAGCAACACAGTGGCTGTATAACAAGTCAAACTGCGAGTGAGTTACAAGAAAAACCACCTCCCTGGACCCCCGTCTCACACAGAGGGGGCGTGAGTGACCAGATCAAAGGAATATTGCATCATATTTTGTACAGACTGTCTCTTACTAGGGATGGTCCAGCCTACATCTCTCTAAAAGCTTGAAAGATTGTTTATTTTTTGCTTGTTGTTACTTATTTAGGATTTGCGGGAGAATGAAGCTCCTCTAAGAATATCTCCTTGTTTTCAAGAAGTTAGCATTCTCCATCAAAGGATAAGACAATCAGGAAAAGATTAGACATTCATTAGATATTAAGTTTTATGCGTTTTTCTGGAAAGCAGAGCTGTGAATGTGGGCTTGAGTATTTAGGGAAGGCACTTATACGGAGGTTGGTCCTCAAGGTTTCAAAAGCTGATTGGATTTTATTGGGTTGCTTTCAATGCAGGGTGTCAGCTAAGCAGTGTTGCCCCCCTAAAAGGCTTGTGGAAGCTCTAACCCTGAGGATCCCTGAACACGACCTCGTTTGGAAGTGGGGTCTTTGCTGATGGAATTAGCTGGAGGAGGGACTCTTAACCCTACATGACTGGTGTCCTATTAAGAGAAGGGCCAGTTGAAGAGTGGGCCATGCAGCCATGTGAAGATGGGGGGCAGAGATGGGAGGGACGCATTTACAAGCCAAGAGATGCCAAGGATGAACAGACATCGGGGAAAGGCGGACGGAGTAAGGAAGGGTTCTCCCAAGAGTTTCAGAGCTGTGTCGTGACACCCCGACACCAGACCTCTCGCCTCCAGGCCTCTAAGACGGTGCATTCTCATTGCTGTAAGCCGTCCAGCCGGCAGCCCTGTGTTAGCGCGGCTCTAGCAGACGAATACGGAGGCTGCCCATGAAGAGGAAATTAAACCAGCAGAGCGAGCTGAGTGTGCATTTGAGCTTCAGATTCCAAAGGGTCCTGCTTCCTGAGTCCTGCATTTATGAGACCTCACTTTTCCTCTTGACCGGGGCTGGATTGGCTTCACCGAATCCAACTCGCACATCCCTGGAGGAGTTAGGTCCTTGCCACACTTGGACCACCCCGCCCAGTGAATCAGGGATTCTGATCAACAGCCGCCTATCCCATCCTGTTTTGTGGATGTTGGTCAAACTGCCATTTCTCAAAGGCTTTTTAAAATTTTTTTCCCCTTCAGCATCTCAATCAGACGCCCAAGCCCCCAGGGAGAGCTGTAAAAGTTACTCTCTGTGCCTCCGCCTTGCTGTTCAGTGTGACAGCCTTGATGACCGCATCTCTCTCCCATCTGAAGCTGTCAAATGGTACTTCAGAACAGCTCCTTCAGTTTTATGACTGTTCCCACCAAAGCCATCCTGCCTCACATTGCAACCAGGCGTAGGTTGGGGAGGGGGGAAAAACCCATTAAATGCCCACGATTACCTTTCGAAATGGGGAACCTAACACCTGCCTCTCGGGAAGATACTTTTTTTTTTCTGGGACCCGAGCTGGGGCGTCGAGTGCTTCCAGCCTTCAGTTTCTGCATCATCTTCATCCCTTAAGACTCCATATTCATTACACATGACAGATTCACTCTCCAATTGAAAATGACCCCCTTAGTTTGTTCTAAGCCAGGAGTTTTGCCCTCATTTCCTGGGATGAAAATCAAGTGGCAAAAAGAGACCTAAACTGTTTTCCAGGAATGATGATGGTAGGAGAACCTGAGGAATATTGTTATGAATTGAATTGTGTCCCCTAAAGGTGATGTTGAAGTCTTAAACTCAGTGCCTCTGCACAATACCTTATTTGGAAATACTATACAAAGTGGAGGGTGGGGTGGAAATCATTTTTCCAAAATGCTTCAGATAGAAGTAGAGGAAAGTGCCATATATATATATATATCTTTTGTTTTTAACTGAAGTAGAGTCAGGTTACAATGTTGTGTGAATCTCTGACGGACAGCATGTGCTTCAGTCACATAGGAACATACATATATTTGTTTTCATTTTCTTTTTAACCATGTTACTACAAAATATTGAATATAGTTCCCTGTGCTACACGGTATAAACTTGTTCATCTATTTTACATACTGCAGTGTGTATCTGCAAATCTCGAACTCCCAATTTATCCCTCCCCACCCTCTTTCCCCCCTGGTACGCACAAGTTTGTTTTTGATCTCCAAAAACCTCATTTCAGATGCTAAATATTAGGTATGGGAGAAGGGACTCCACCCTAATTCTCTGAATCGAATGAGTCCTGTTCCCAGGGGGCTGGACACGCGACCTTGACACATTTGCAAACAGAGGAGTGGTGATCATCCTTTAATATTGCACAGTCTGCAAACATCCATTAAAAAATATTTGTAACTGGGTTTCTCTTCTCTGCCCAGCGCCCTACGTCTAGGGGCAGAGGAGGTCTTGTGCGACGCCCTACCGGTTTCCAACTCTCTGCTGTCTCCCCAGCAGGCTTCGACTTTCCAGAAACCTGCATATCGGTGGGTCTTGGTACTAGGACAATCTCTCCTCGGAAATCCTTTCCCCTCACCTGACACCAGGAGGGGGACAGAAGCGTCTGTGGGGAAGGAGACCTTTCTCTGCCCAATTATGCAAGAGAACAAGGGAGAAAGGAGATCGTTAACTCGAGAAGACATCCCAGGAAGCCACCTCTCAAATGGGGAAGGAAACTTT
Source organism: Camelus ferus (assembly GCF_009834535.1). Lineage (NCBI taxonomy): Eukaryota > Metazoa > Chordata > Mammalia > Artiodactyla > Camelidae > Camelus > Camelus ferus. The sequence goes on from NC_045732.1 coordinate 11,694,842, forward strand.
GCGGAGAAAACAAAAGAGCCAGCAGGGGAATCAAAACAACCCTGGCTTCCTGCATCCTACACTATCGTTTGATTAAATCGGGCAGGAGGTGGGTGGCAGGCATCCCCTGTATGAAGTCATGGGGGGTCGGGCACGAGAGGAGGTCCTCTTTTGATAATTGCTGCATGCCCAAGTGACTTCAGCTCCACTTCTCCTTCTCTCACAGAAATGTCCTTAGCGAGAAGTAATCCCTTCGAGAATTATTGATTAAATTTCATCAGTGCCTTTGACTAGTGATTTGGAACAAAATTGCATTTGGCCATTTACTATGGGACACAGAGATCTATAAATAACTATGATTGTAAATCAATGCCCAGAAACCACCATCAGCTTTGTAGATAAGCCATAAACAGAGTGAAAACAAATATTTACCACTTATCAAATATTTGGAAGAGCAAATCTCCAAAAATCTCTATGTTGCAGGAACCACAATATAAACCAAAAGCAAACAGAGAAACTTCTGAATATTTAAACCAACGACAAAACACCGAACATCAGTAAACATTGTAAAGCAAACATTCGGAGTCAGATGCAAAACCTGGCTATTAAGTTGGCATTTTTAATGAAAAATATGACAGAATTTGGATGCAGAGAGCTGAAAGCAGACAATGACACACATGGATACAAGGACTGTAAGCGAAAACAGCTTTTCTGGAGGGAAATTCATACATATTCTTCTAAAGCCTCTATATTTAGATACGCCTTTAATCTTTAATCCAAATATTTCACCGCATAAAAGTTGTCCTGTGTATACCACTGGAAGTTGCACAAAAATAGATTCTCAAAATGTTTGCTACATTTTTTTAGTCAAAAAACCCCAAAACAAAACAAAACAAAACTCCACCTAAATCTAGAACATTTAGATATTGGCTAAATTAAGATAAACATATAGAGTGGAATACTACACAGCCATGAAAAGCTTGTATGGCTTAGTGATTTCCAACTGATTCACAGAATTCCTACATGTTTCTCTGTGGTGTCAGGAATTGTGAGAACCCATGTTTTGGGTTTGCAACTGTAAGAACTTCACAACTTATTTCCCTCAGTTTTTAGAAAGATGCAGTTGGTACATAACATTCTATCCATTTAAAGTTTACAACATAATGATTTGATACATGCATAGAATGTGAAATGATGACCACAGTCAGTTTGGTTAGCCATCACCTCACATGGTTACAAATGTGTCTTTCTTGTGATGAGAATTTTTAGCAACACTCAGATACACAATACAATGTTGTTAACTTTAGTCACCTTGTTGCTTATTACATCCCCAGGAATGACTTATGTTATAAGTGGAACTTTGCACCTTTTGACCCCCTCCACAAATTCCGCCCCCACCCCGACCAGCCCCACCTCCGCCCACCACACATCTGCTCTCTGTTCCTCTATAAACTATTAAAACAAACGTCCAGATGTCGACAAGTTTTCTGATCTGGGTTGAATCTAGAAGGTGTCTGGAAGTGATTTCCTGAGTTGCCGGCACCGGTGGAGAAAAAATAATGGAGACAGATGTTTCCTGTCACAGACCAGCTTTGCATGCCATCTGAGGCTGCCTGCAGAACCGTACTGCCCAAACACCTGAGGCTAAGACTAGTCTCTGCTGGGAAAAGGGCCACTAAATATTTGTGTCATCACCACAGGAGGGAGAAGTGGGGGATGTTCATGCCAGGGTCATGTCGCCCCACGGCCCGGGAAGACTCCATCAACCTTTACCATCCAGATCAATCGTGTTCCGTTTTTAGATCATGTTTTCCGTCCTGGCCACTTTTTCCCCCCTCTCCCATCTCAGTGGTTTCCTTTCCCCCACCTTCTAGTCATACATCTTTTTAATGAATAACAGCACAGCTCTCTCTTTGCTCTGAAATCCAGAGGGTGGTACGGCCACAAGGAATAGGAGGGGACTATTCTGCCTTACAACCTAAAAACAACAACACAAAGACAACAGCTGGAAACACACTACAGCGAACACCTGTGGGTCTCACACCTTGGACCACCCATTCCAACACTAGAACCACTTTGTTGCATCTAAACTTCTTCTTGGACATGAGGATGCTGAGGGGTTTAGAGACGATAATGTGCCCAAGTTTACTCAGCACAGAAAACAGAGACCAGAATGTAACCCCCTGATCGCACAGCTGGTTCTCATAGTAATCATATCCCACAGGCTGTCAAAGTGTGACGTTCAAACCGTGGAGAACTGGATTATCATTGAAATGCAACGCACAGTATGGATAAGCCAGGTATTTATTGAGCTCATTAACAGAGCAAGAGTGGGAGTGATAAAATTGTTTCAGATGAGCATGTGAGGTACAAATATTTATGGATGCCTGGGAAAATGTGCTGAGATCATTTTGGTAAATTAAATGCAAAACCTGTTAAAAATCCTACAGGATAATGCAATAGTAACTTTGGGAGTCTTATTTTTTATTTTAATTGCAGTGCAGTCAGTTACAATGTGTCAACCTCTGGTGCACAGCACAGTGTCCTAGTCATGCACATACATACATATATTCATTTTCATATATATTCTTTTCATCAGGGAGTCATTTTTTTTCTACCTGTCAGATATCATTTGTAATTGATCAGACTTGTACCAAGTTCACATGGGTTTTTTTTATAGTTTATAATATCATAAATTTAAGTACGTTAACATGTCTTTCTTCCCGAGACATAATTCACATACAGCACTGTGTAAGTTTCAAGTGTACGAAGTAACAATTTGACTTACGTGTGTCATGAAGTGATGACCACCGTACGTTTAGTGGACCTCCCTCAGCTCATCTAGACACAAAGTTTAAGAAATGTTAGAAACATTTTTTTCCTGTGATGAGAACTCAGAATTGACTCTCTGAACAAACTTTCTATGTAACGTAACACAGTGCTGACTGTGTATCATGTACCTTACATCCTTGAACTGATTTATCATGTAACCAAAAGTTTGTACCTTCTGACCGCCTTCACCCATTCTCCCTCCGTCCTGCACCTCTGGTAACTGCAAATCTGGTCTCTTTTTCTATGAGCGTGTTTGTTTGTTTTTGAAGTATAATCAACCTACAGCCCTACGTTAGCTCCTATTACACGACATACTGACTCAATACTTCTGTACATTTCGACATGATCACCATGGTAAGTCTAGTGAAGCTTTGTCATCATACCAAAATATTACATAATTAGGTATATACAATTTTAATGGAATTTTATTTATATAATATTATAACATTTAATATATTATGTATAATATATAATGTTATGTAAATATATTACTGTATATAATATTGAATATCATGTAGAATATATAATATCGTGTATAACATTTAATATTATGTATAGTATATAATATTATGTATAGTATATAATATTATGTATAGTATTTAATACAATATAATACATGATACATGTAATAGATAAACAAATTTATGTTATATAGAATGACAATCTCTTGGTCCCTCTGTGTTGCTGCAAATGGCATTATTTTATTCTTTTTTTTTTGTCACCGAGTAGTATTCCTTTGTATAAATATATCACGACTTCTTTATTCAGTGAAGTAAGCCATAAAGACAAAGAAAAATATCACATGATATCACTCAGGTGTGGAATGTAAAAAAAAAAAAAAGAAAGGAAAAAGAAAAAAGGAGGACACTCATGAAGTCATCTACAAAACAGAAACAGACTCGCAGACATAGTAAACAATCTTATGGTTACCGGGGGAAAAGGGGTGGGGAAGGGATAAATCTGGGGGTTTGAAGTTTGCAGAGGTTAACCACTATATGTAAAAATGGACAGGAAACCAATGTATTCTGTAGAGCACGTGTAACTATATTCAATATCTTGTAATAACCTTTAATGAAAAAGAGCGTGAAAATGAAAATATGTATGTATATGCATGACTGGGACACTGTGCTGTGCACCAGAGATGGACACATTGTAACTGATGGCACTTCAATTAAAAATAAATAAATAAACAAAAATAATAAATAAACGTTATATAAATACAGAATTACATAACGCATATAAACTATATGTTGCATATACAATGTAATAAAATGTATACAGATGTAGCATAATTATAGAGATGATAATGTCATATTATAAATAACATACTTATTATAAAATAATAAAATATCTTTATTTCACATGATTTTGAAACTGGATGTTAAGTCAACATATGTTGCGGTGCGCGTTTCTGAATATATGCATATATCAAATCGCTATCTTGTACCCTTTAAACTAATACCATGGTATACGTTGATTATATCTTAAAACTGGGGCAAAAATTTTTTTTAATTAAAAAGAAACGCTGGCGGCCTCAGAAATCAATCCGAGGTTTGCTGTTGCATCACGGCTTCATCCGAGTCAGGGAGAGCTACCCTGCTTTGAAGATTCCTCCTGCTCATGTCTTGACCCTTCCCCTCCACATTCGGTGTTTCTCTCAGCCAGAGGTTACAGGTTAGTGTCCGAGGAGTCCCACGTGCTGGCCGGTTTTCACATGTCATTCCACCCAATCGTCATCTGCCGCATCAATGAGCACCTCACGGACGAGAAACGTGAGGTGTAGGAGCTTCAGTGGGGATGCAGAGCCCAGCAGACAGTGGTGGGGCTTGACTTGGACAGGTTGCTTCTGCCAGCAGAGAAGCTGCTTCCGGTCCCGTGGTGAGGGGTGGACCACGGCAGCCGGGGGAACGCACGTGTCATTTCAGAGTAAGACACAGAAGGACGGGGGGCACCAGGGGGTTGTTAGCATAACCCCGAGGTCGGGCTGACGGACATCTCTTGACATGATTAAATGCTGTCCATTTAAACGTCACACCTGTAGGTGATGGTGCCCAACCCTTGAGCCCAACTCTGCAAGCAGGCTGACGGGAAAAGAAATACTGAGAATCGTTCTAAAATATGACACACCATAATTGTAGAAAAATGCATTTGCCAAGCTGCCGTGTCTTCTAATGTGAGGAAAAGGGTGACTTCTCCATAAAGAGCTCGTGGCTGTCATAAAGATGTGTGTGCCTCAGGACTGGCCAGAGGCAAGAGCTTAGCTGATGACAGATGTCCATCGCCTGGACATAGTTATCATAAAATACTGTGTATTCCTTGTGCTGTACAATGTATCCTTGTAGCTTATTTATTTTATTTTATACATAGTAGTTTGTTCCTCTTAATCCCTTTCCCCTAAATTCCACCTCCCCCTTCCCTCTCCCGACTGGTCACCATGACTTTGTTCTCTGTACCTGCGAGTCTGCTTCTGCTCTGTTATATTCGTTCATTTGTTTTCATAATTGCCCTTTCATTCGTTTCTGATTTGCATCTTCTTTTCTGTGTGTCCCGCTTTTGTGTCCAATCACAAATCCTAATTGATCTCAACGTAGTTTTTCCAAATCTTCCTGATTTACCCTTTACATTTGCAACAGGGAGAATCCAATCGCTCACAACCCAAGTAAGCAACAATGCAGCTTTTCAGAAAGCTAAATATACAAACACCTAAATAATGATTAACCATAAGATATGAAGAATTTATGTTAGATTCAGTGGTGGAGTTCTTGTTTTTTTGGTTTTTTGTTTGTTTGTTTGTTTGTTTGGTTTTGCCTTCCAACATACCAAACTTAGGAAAAAAAATAACCTTTTTCCCATTAATATAGTAACCGAAAGACCAGCCATGAGGAACAGAGAAGAGCTAATAACCTCAATCTCAAAGAAACAAAAATAAGATTATTTCAATGTCACTGACTTTTTAAAAATCTCTAAGAAATATTACAATGCAAAACCTTTATTTAAAAACCCGCAGGCAAAATTTGTTTTCTGAAGATGTTTATTTGAGTCTGGGTACTTTCCAGAAGGTCGAGCGGAGCAAGTGATAAACAGAGAAAGGGTTTTTCTACAGTCAGAGCAGACAAATGATCATTTTGCATGGGGGGGGATGCATTTTGGACACGTTATAAATGTAAACACTTGGCCTTTTAAGACTTGTATGAAAATGTGGTGCATTCAGGCTGCCATACTATTAGCATTTTTTCAATTCCTCTAGGACTCAGGTACTCGGTGTTCCAACCCACTCAGCTCATATTTTGTGCTGAAGTAAATGCATAAATGCATACATCAAATTTTAATGTTAAATGCCCACCTTCTGCTGAAAACACTCACCGGTTTTCAGAAAGGTAAAACACCAGTTACGATGATGGGGTGCTTCTCATAAGCGGTAGTTTAACTGCGGGTCTTAACTTTATAAAAGTCACAAGCAAATATACTACGATGTGCTGGAATGAAAACTCCCAAACCCACCAAAATACAGAACACTCTGAAAATCACATTTCCACCCCCTCCCCCCAAATGAGGAAGACTGTTGAGAAGTCAGAACAGAACTTACAAACCTGATGCTCATTGGATGACTCCTAAAAATATTCAGAGTTTATGAAAGGGGGCTCTCGTAATGAAAATAAGAGATGCAGTACTTTCTAGAGGATGTGTCTTACAGCTGTTTCCCTCTGCATTCTTCCTTCCGGTAAATTGATTTGGATGAAGCCAAGCTTGCACCTCCCTTCCAGGCCACCAGGAGGAGCACATGCTCTTACCTTGGCCACAATATGGCAGCCATTCTAGCCCCAAAAGTGGTTGCTTAAAGTTTGGACCAGTGACCCAAGCCCCCAAAATCTAACCCCTCACCGTTAATTTTCTACCCAAGTCCTTCTTGATAAATTGCCTTCCTTCTCAGGTTGCTAAGTTGGGGAAGGTGTCTTGGGCTGACATAAAGAGACATTCTACCAGAGATGAGCAAGGGAAAGAGAAGCAGCATGGTCTAAGTCCTGGATCCCACTGTGCCTGAAACCTCCCATTTTGACTTTTGCATTACAAAAGCCTGTAAAGTACTCTTCTTCTTACTTCTTAATTTTTAAAAATTGAAGTATAATTGATTTACAATTTGTGTTAGTTTCAGGTGTACAGCTAAGTGATTCAGATGTGCATATTCTTTTTCAGATTCTTTTCCATTAAACCTTATTACATCATATCAAATGTAATTCTCTGTGCTGTACAGTAGGACCTTGTTGTTTATCTAGTTTTATATATAGTGGTTTGTATCTGCTAATCCCAGACGGCCTAATTTATCCCTCCCCACCTTTCCCCTTTGGTAACCATAAGTTTGTTTTCCATGTCTGTGACTCTATTTCTGTTTACAAATAAGTTCATTTGTGTCATTTTTTAAGATTCCATATATAAGTGAATATCATATGATATTTGTCTTTCTCTGTCTAACTTACTTCACTTAGTATAATAATCTCTAGGTCCATCCATGTTGCTGCAAATGGCATTATTTCATTCTTTTTATGGCTGAGTAGTATTCCATTGTATAAATATACCACAACTTCTTTATCCAGTCATCTCTGGATAGACATTTAGTCTGTTTCCATGTCTTGGCTATTGTAAATAGTGCTGCTGTGAACACTGGAGTGCAGGTGTCTTTTCAAATTTGAGTTTTCTCTGAATATGCCCCCAGGAGTGGGATTACTGGATCATATGGTAAGTCTATTTTTAGTTTTTAAAGGAATCTCCATACTGTTTTCCATAGTGGCTGCACCAAATTATATTCCCACCATCAATGTAGGATGGTTCCCTTTTCTCCATGTCTTCTCCAGCATTTATTATGTGTAGACATTTTAATGATGGCCTTTCTGACTGCGATACCTCATTGCATTTTGATTTGCATTTCTCTGCTAATTAGCAATAGTGAGCATCTTATCATGTGACTGTTTGCCATCTGTATGTCTTCTTTGGAGAAATGTCTATTTAGGTTTCCTGTCCATGTTTTTATTGTTTTTTTTTTATATTAAGCTGTATAAGCTGTTTTTATATTTTGGAAATTAACCATTTGTTGGTCACAGGTCTTGACGTGTTTTTAAGTGGCACACATTATTGCAATACATCCTATGTTGATGGAATGATCCTGTTGAGGATAAAGATCATCAGTTGAGAAGTAGGAACGAGTATATCAATGCAGCACCATCACTGGGTAGGTGACAGAACATAAAACCTATTGTCCAAGTGGAGGAGGTGACTTAAGGGAAGAACAGTGGGTAAAAGACATCCATTGACAAAGGCCAGCGTAGTCACACACAGTCTTGGAGGTCCTCCGTCTTTTTCTCTTTGAGGGTCACACAGGACACGCTTTTCTCTCCGGCCCTGAACAATGGAGATATGTGATAAGAGCGTCCAACCTTGAGTCCTGGGGTCTAGAGTTCTGAAAGGAGGCTGCTGACATGGGCCCATGCTGTTGGGACCTGGCCATGGTGCTGAACCCAAACATGGTGAATCTTCATGGTTACAACAAATAACCTTGTGAGTTGGGTTCATCTTAACCCACTGCCTTGGGTGTCAAGAAGGGACAGTATGACCCAGGAACTATGTGAACATCCTGTTAGTTTTGTTCTCAGAGTTTGATCAAGGGTCATCATCACAGTGACAGAGATAAATAAGAACTGAGTAAAACATTACTGAGCTCACATAGTACCACTTTCCTCAAGCTGGCTCTATATGGATATGATAATACGGACATGAAAACGTTTCTTTTTTTTTTTTTTTCAGAAGAATGAACTGGCTGAGTATGAAGAGAACAGGCAGATGTTGGAGGTTTTGGATCAAAAAGGAGAAACTAGAAAGTCGTCTTGGAAGAATGAATTAGCTGGGGGAACAGAGCCTGAGCTTTGGGGAAGTAACTGCCTGTTACCTAGGAAGGTTGTCATGATTTAAAGTTAGATTATTCGACAGGTGGAGTGTTTTTCTCCAGCACCCTCGGGTCGGTGTTAGGAAAGGCTATTTCAACCATGTCTAGGACTTGCTAATTGGTAGGCTAGAGAGTGAAGCAGTAAGCAAGCCCACGGGATAAGAAGAATTTGAAACCATTTGCTAAATGTTGGAAAGAGAAGTCTGGGATGCCAGGCTGTTTTCCAGTCAATGTGCATCCCCACTTTCCTACCCTTTCCGTGATTTGGTGACGTTTCTGGAAATGTAATATTTTGAATATCAAGAGCTCAGGTTTGAAATCCTTACTCCATCCAGGGTTAGGAAGTATCCCAGAGCCCATGAGGAGAATGCAATCCACAGTTAGTGATTATTTTATTTAATGCCACTGACGATTTTTTTGCTAACTGAACTTGATTTTTGGAGCACCCCCTCTCTCCAGAGCAATGGTAGATGAATTATAGTATCACTGGGCTTTCTTGGTTGCTATTAAGGGCTAAACACAATTAAAACCCAAATGCATCCAGAGCTGAAAACTCAATCCAGAGGCAGAGAGTTCCAGCATGAAGCAGACATTCCTTGGCACCCAGTCTGCTCCTCAAAGGGAAGAGGTCATCAGAATAAAACACTCAGAAGCCTCCGACATTATTTATTGACGAGGGTAGTGTCAGTTTACTAAGATCAGGAGACCAAGCCAAGAGAACCCTGGTGGTTTAAATGGAAAAAATTTTCCAACTGATTTATCCAAAGCTTGTGAACCATGGCTGGGCTAATATTTCCAGGCTGAAGGTCTAAAGAAACAAAACAGGTCATCAGTTTTTGCTGTATTTTTTTCCGCCTCATTGCCAAGAGATTAGACAAAGTTTATTGTGGAGGTCTTTGTTCTCAAGCTCACATGCTGACCTAACGTTCCACCAAAATGGACATGCGTTGGGCTATTGCATCTTTGGTGATTATGTTTTATAGAGGTGATCAGTCAAAGCCAAAAACTCAGATGCCACTGCTGGGTCAGGAAGGAAAGCTGGTACGTGAATCTGGCCAGGAGGAAATGACCAGGAAATGTAGGGACCACAGAGGAAGCCAGTCCTGAAGACTTAAATATGAGAGCATAAAGGCAACGTGATGCTGGTCCTCAAATCACACCTGGAGCCCAGCTGTGACATCCTGTCCTGGAAAGCATTGTTTGTCCCCCTGCTGTGTGAGAAGTCAGGAGAACCTTTTTTTTTTTCCCCATGTTTTGTCATTCTCAACGTTGGTGAGTTTTGCCCAAAGTTCATGACTGAATCTGATCTTCAATTCCTGATCGGTAACATGGCCTCAATGATCTAATGTCAGACTTACTTACAATCACTAATCCTTTTTTTTTTTTTTTTTCTGACAGTCAAATGTGCTTATACATATTCAAGAAATCAATCATCTTAGTTATAAATAATACGTAGTTCCCAAATGTATCCCTTCCCACCCCCTTTCCCTGGTAACCATAAGATTGTTTACTATGTCTGCAAGTCTATTTCTGTTTTGTAGATGATTTCATAGTGGCCTTTTATTCTTTTTTAAGATTCCACATATGAGTGATATATGGTATTTTTCTTTCTCTTTCTGGCATATTTCACTTAGAATGACAATCTTCATGTCCATTCATATTGCTGCAAATGGCATTATTTTATTCTTTTTTTATGGCTGAGTAGTTACTGAAAAATTGACTCAACCATGTGATCCAGCAATCCCATTCCTGGGCATATATGTGGAGAAAAATAAACCTCAAAAAGACACCTGCACCCCAATGTTCATAGCAGCACTATTTACATTAGCCAAGACATGGAAGCACCTGAATGTCCATCAGCAGATGGCTGGATAAAGAAGATGAGGTTCACATACACAATGGAACACTAATCACCAATAAGTGATTCTCAACTGCTCTACCCACCTGAAGACCACGTGTCTCAGACTCCTGGTTCTGGGTGGGATCATGGAATTCTCTCTCATTCGTGAAATATGGGAGGCCAAGCTTAGGTGGCATTATCCAGTGTCCTTTCCCCCTTTTGCATACACTGAGGGGGCCAACTCTTCCAGACAGACTGTTGAGCTACAAAATAGGAATGTTTCCATCTGCACAGAAAATAGTTCTGAAGTGTTGTCAAGACCTCAGGAGAGAGAGAAATAAATCTTTGTTAGCATGAGAATGAGTTTTTTAAATTACTGCAATATCATTTAATCTGTTCTGTGGCATAAAATATGAAACGGTCAGAGTATCTATTTTTTTCTAGTGAAGAGTCTTTCCAGAAAACATAGAGCGGGGAGTAAGGGGGGGTGGTGGTGACAGGTGAAGGTGAGCAGGGAATCTCAAGATGGAACATGTTATCGAATCGAGGTAAGGGTACCCAGGAGAACTGGAGCTGGGGAACAGTTAACAAAGCAATGGTAGACACAAGACAACAGAAAACCAACAGATTTAGGTGTGAGCTCAAAGACAGCCTAGGCAATACTTAAAGAGAAAGAACATGACTGCATTGCAATAACACTGTATGTGTTAAAAATAGTCAAAGTGCCAGATTTGGTCTGCAAGGTACACACCTACTTCTCCAAACCCTGCAACAGGTTATAAGGAGATGAGAAATGAGGCGTAGAGGTTAGAAATATCCCCCATGCCTTACAGATGAGTCCAACGAGCTTTGTTGGTGATAGTGTGCATGTGATTATAGACCAAAACCAACTCAAACACGATCAGATTGCACTAGAGTCCGTCACTGCCTCCCCTCCTCCCAAATTTTGGAGTCTTGCGCTTCACGGCAGCAACCTGTTTAACTGTCCACGTCTACTGCAACCTCATGAGCTCGCCGCTGGAAGCCACTGTGCCAACAGCACCTGGCAAAAAAGGGGGACCCGTTGAAATAAAAAGCCTAAAAATGATGTTTAATAGCTTTCTTTATGAAATGGAGCAAATACAATTCATTCCAAAAGATAAAAGCTGTTCCGGAGAGAATGCTGACATGCAAAATCCATAGAATACAGAATGCATATTTTCTACTTTTGAAGCGGATATTTAAAAATATTTTTATGCACATTCTATTTTTACATATATATCTGGTTATCAAAAATCGACACATTCCTAAAGCTTATAGAATGTTAGTAACAACATTAACGTTTTATACCGTTTATACTGTTGTACTGTTAAAACTGTTTATACCATTCATACTGTTCTCTCATGTATGCGTTTGTGTGTATAACCTTATAATGAAAGCTAACCACGTAATTAACTGAGAAGGCGGAACAGGTGTTTGTAACTTGCACATACTAAGCAGAGAACCACTATTCTCTTGGTTTCTCATTTTGTCTTTTGCATAAAATATAAAATACACTCTCTTCAATGGGCTCTAGAACTTGAAGTCCCCTCTTGGCCCAAACTGGCTTCTTTGTGTCTGTCCACAATGGTCAAGAATGGGCTACAGGTCACCACCTCACTCCCCACCATCCAATAATGGAGGATGAATACTACTGGAAAAAAAAATATGAGGAAACAATGAGTGGTGTGACAGTGAATTTTATATGTCAACATGGACGGTGTTTTGGGATGAGATTAACATTTAAACCGATGACCTTTGGGTAAAACAGATTGCCCTCCACAATGAAGGTGAGCCTCACCCAATCAGTTGAAGGTCTGAATAGACCCAAAAAACCAACATCTCTGAACAAGAGGCAATTCTCCAGTAGACTGCCTTCAGACTTCATCTGCACCATCAGCTCTTCCTAGATGTCTAGCCTACCTGCCCATCCCCACAAATTTTTGACTCATCAGTCTCCATAATTCCTTATAGTAAATCTCTTTCTCTCTAGGTATACACATCCTACCTGTTCTGTTTCTCTGAAGAACCCTGACTAATCCAGTGGTAAACACGCATATGCATTCAGTTCCCTGTTTTGCATACATTTCACAGATCCGCTTTCAATGAATACAAAGGTGTTCATGCAAATGCTGAGGAGATGCCTCTCCTGCTTTTTCCTTTGAACACCTACCAATTTCAGTCGTCAAGCAGTCCGTAAAACATCCCACAGTTCAGTAGCAGAAGTCCGAAAGCGTAGAAAAAGTACATGGAAAAGCATGCCTTTCACGACTGCTTGAAAAATAAAAGAGTGTATAGATCACACTAATAATTTTTTTCGCTGACAAATCTCACATCAGTTTCATTTATAATCAAGAATGAAAATGGCTGGGGGTGGAGTTTTATTATTTATTGTTTATTAGAGTAGGCTGCTCAACCTTTTCTCATACAAAAGAAGTCAATTTCCCTTCAATGACAGGTTTAGACCTCACCTTTTAAACAGGATTTTTAGTCCTTTTCTAGTCCCTTGAAAAATTAACATAGCGCAATTCCATCTTAGATGTGACACATGAGTATTTTGGCAGCTTTAAGGTGGACTGAATGCATTTTGGGGGGTGTCATTTGTTAAAGTGTACTTTAGCAGCATGGCAGACTTGGAGCTGATTGCGTTGAGAATGAGCATGTGCCAGGGTGATGGCTGTGTATCTTAGCAGAAATGCAAATCTTCCTTAGACTTGTAAACTGGAAAGTCAGTGGTTGGAGCAGAAGGTCTGCCAGAAATTCTCTTCATTTGTGAGGGGGTGGGAGATCTTTAGGGAGAGAAAGGAGGCAGGAGATCAAGTCTCGTTTTAATCATCCTCCCGGCAGAGCTAACTGGCAAGCAAACCAAGTGCCAGCAAGGCAATCCTTGTCTACAGAATGTTTCAGCATGACATGTCTATTTGTTTAGGATTGCTTTATGGTAAGGGAACCCAATATCTATGAATTTCACTCCCTAGAATGTGTTACCTAAGCTGGTGACCAAGTATAAAAAGGAGATGTTTCTTTTTCTTTTTTTTTTAAAGAGATGTTTCACCACCTAGAATGCTCCAATGACTGTGCACCTTTGTCAAAAACCTCAAGTATCCACCTGGGCCAGAACCGTGCAGCATGAGGACAGATGGTTGGTTACTTACACCCAAAAGTTTAGCACCGGGTCACATCCCTGATTCAAGAGGGTCTGATGTGACAATTCAAAGCTTTATGCTACCTCTTGTAAACTAAGCTGGTGGTGTGTTTAAATTACGTACTGAAATTCTTAAAAGGACATCCCATGCCACACCCTCTGTCAGAGAGTATGGATTTCAGAAAAGGTGTCTAAGAAAATTTCAAGGCGTTTGTTGTCAGAACTCTAGACTGTTGATGAGTGAGCGATGGGGGCTGCCACAGATGGACCCTGATGGGAAGACTTGAGGACTCAGAGACTTGGGGGAGATTCAGGCCAGAGAGAGTGGCCAAGGTTTCACTGTGGCCATTAACGCCCAAGCCAGGTGTGCACTTTCCTGGAAGTATGAGTAAGAGAAGGTGATGTTGCCAGAGGACGGGTAAGGAAAAAACAAAAACAAAAAAACAAGAGTTCCCTAAGTCTGAGCCTGAACAAAGTAACAACACGGGCTGGGGTCTGGCTTCTAAAACCAACGTTCTTCTTGTGATTCAGGTAGGTATCTAGGAAGGTAAGGAGATAGGTAGGTAGATATATAGACAGGTGACGGAGAGAGAGATAATTGATGGAGAGAGAGATAATTGATGGAGGGATAAATGGATGGATAGATAGAGGATTGATGGGTGGATAGATGGATGACTGACGGATGGATGGATGGATAGAAAGATGACGGACGCTTGGAGGGTAGATGGATGGACTGACAGACAAATGGATAAATAGGTAGGTAAGTAGGTAGGAGACAGGTAGGTGAGGACTACACTATATATTTAATTTACAACCTTCCAAGCCAGAGGTGAGAGCCTTCCTGATGGAGGCATACCATACATGGAGACCAGTCACAAGATTTTAACTGTGGCTCTGCTTATAGTGACCAACTGTCCTGGCTTGCCTCGGACTGAGGGAGTTCCCAGGCTCTAGGACTTTCAGAGCTAAGACTGGGAGAGTCTTGACCAGTGTGGGACAAGCCGGTCACCCTAGAAGTATCTCAACCAACCTAGACCCTCAACAAAGCATGATCCACATGGGAGAAGAAGAAACCGAAGGCGCCACAGCCAGCCCTCCGCAGGACCAGCTGGGAAAGTGCTTCACACAGGAGACGTCTGGCTCCTTTTAGTCCATCCCTTGTGCAAGAGAGGATGGCAGATGCTGACAGCCCAGAATGGCCCCTTTAGAACATTAGAGGTGGGCCTAACGATGGCCATAAAATTAAACCAATTCTTCCCATGTTAGTGGAGGCACTAAACCGAATGCCACGATCTGGTCTCTATAAATGAAACACATGGGCTAATCCTGCAGGAAACTCAGATTTCCCTGGGAGCTCTGCCACCATCCTTAATGTGAAGAGTGTAAACACAGGCACCTGGTCTACCCCGTGTCCCAGCACGCGTCCTGGGGACTCATACCCTTGACAGGAGTCCCTCCTGGCATCGGCCATACATGCCTCTAGAGTGAAAATCAAGCTCTTCCTGTCCAAAACCTGTAAAAAGCCTGGAAAAGGCAACAAAATGACAGGAGACCCAGTTAAGAAGCAGAAACGTGTCACCCGAGCTGGGTGCTCACCAATTCCTCACGTTCCATTTCATCCTTTCCCAGGACGCCTGTAATTTTTCCTCTGGAAAGTTGCACGCAGTTCTAAGATGAGCCGGAGAAAAGCCATGATCTGTCACCCCATGGTGACATCATCAGGGGTGGGGGGTCTTTGGGTCCTTGAATAGGGCCTCAGTAAGTGTCTTTAACAACCACATTCTACATGGAATCATTTAATATTTATAAGAACCTCTCGCAATAGGGACTCCTGGCACCAGCACTTTGACAGATGGAGAAAATGGCTGGGATGAGAAACTTCCCCACCACCAGGCAGCCAGCAAGTAGACGTTTGGAATCTGATCTTGGAATCTATGTCTCCTCATCAACGGAAGGTCAGGGACCCACGGGAATTATTCCAGCGTTGGTCAAACTCAGAAGGGGTCACAGGGCAGTTACGAGTGCTTTGTTCAAAGGAGCACAACAGAATAAACTCTTTAACATTCCTTGTGCCTGTCGTCTTCTTTGGAGACACACAGCCCACATCTTCAAGACCATGAGTTACTCTGTGACGTGGCTCACTGGTCTTTTTCATTCATTTACGGTCTGAATTATGATGGTTCCTTATAGAAGGTACTGGAGATTGAACTGTGTTCCATACGTGTATATGCATATATATCGTAACGCCAGGTCCTTGTGAACGTGGCCTTATTTCGAAACAGAGTCTTTGCAGATGCAATCAAGGGAAAAGGACGTCATACCGGATTAGGGTGGTCCTCAGATGCGACAACTGGTGTCCTTATAAGAGGAGAAGAAACACTGAGATACAGAGATTATGTGACAATGGAGAAGGAGGTTGGAGTCATTTAGCTGCAAGGCCAGGGACACCAAGGGTTCCCAGCAACCACGAGAAGCACGAAGGCAAAATAGAAACAGAAAAAGACCCTCAGTGAAAATGGCACACACAACATCTATTAATCAATCTATGAAAGAACATGAATCCATAACCCAGGAGTTATGACATTTGCTCACAGGCCGTCTCACCCTCAAATTTTTAAAAGGGGGAAAAAAAAAAAAAAGCTCTATGCATAAGTCAGGAAGAAAATGGCCGAACATTTAAGTCAAAACAAAATGTTTCCATTTCTTGTAACTGAAATGCCTTCCACCTTTGCCAGAGTCATAGCTTTGTGGTCTGGAACATCCATAAGGTTCAGGGAGAGGAAGGAAGCCTTGAAATACTTTGTCTCTCAAGTGTCTTATCTCCTTTTCAGGGATGTCCCTGCCTTTTTAATCTGAGTATTGTCCTCCTTAATGAGTGCGTTCATTCACCGGTGACTCTGAATTGGGCTTTATTCATTCTTATTTTCCCCTTTTTACCGATTCCAGAAATATTAGTGCCGCCTGTATAGGAGAACACAATAAAGATGAGACAAAGGCGGAGAAGACGCAAAAGACGGACTTGCATAATCGTGAGCGTGTGTTTATTGTGAACACGTAATACCGCTCCAGCCCTGCCTTGTCTTAACTCAAGCCGACATGCTGTGTGGAAAATAGTGACATTTTATATTGTGGGGCAAGAAAGGCTTAGAGCAGAAATACGCTTATTTTCTGCATAACCTATTGTTCTTATTCAAACGGAGAGGATATTATTCCCAGATTATCTCATTCAACTCCTTTTCCAACCGTTTCACAATCACGCCTCTTCATGTACAGAAGTTAAGGCTCAGAGCCATTACAGCCCACTGATCTCGACAAGAGAGATTCCCTGTCCACGTTGTGTGTGTTTGTAGGTCTTCCAGAACTTAACTTACACATTAAACTAAATTAAGTTCAAATCCCAGAACTGACAATAAAATTAAACTTCCAAAAAAATTAAAATTGAATTTTTAAATGAACAACCTGTTTTCCCAATCACAGTTGAATAGACTTGATTTGGAAATTTCCAAAGAAAGCTTAGACAGAGATTTATATTTATATATTTTTTGTTCATTAATCTTACTCAAAATCTGGGGAACACTGATGTCACATTTCAAATTCACTGTTATTTTCCTCTTAATTTTGCCTATTTAATGTCTAGAGGATAAGCAAATGGACTCTAAAAGAGTCCATTACTGGGACAAAAAAGCAGAAAAACTCATAAAGGATGAGTTATTATATTCAGATACCCCTAACCACTTATGTTTACAGCACACACTCAGATTCACCCGCGATCTCTGGGAGTTGGTACAAGCCATGGACAGGAACTGTAAGGCTGTTTCAACACTATTTGAAAGCTTTCCCATATCCTGGTTTGGTGTCTCCTAAAAAACGAGCCCCCAAATGGAACACGTGTTAGTGGGAACTTCAGTGTTAGAGGAAGATACAGCTCTTAAAAGATCCACAGTACATTTTCTTTGCAGACACATCATGATAATTCCAACGGCGGATCACAAGCCTAAAGTCACACCATCCACAAATCGGTGTATCACCCTTGATAAAGGCTTGTTTGAATACCAGCTTTCCCTGCTCTGTTTGTAAGAGGAGGGGTGGTGACGGTGTGGCGATTTGGGATGTGATTTCTTCCAGAAGAAACCCTGGGAAAGTCAGTACTGACCTACAACAAAACAAGCCATCTAGAAAGGAAAATAAACAAAAAACAAAAAAAACGAACAAGATGCTTTGTTTCTGAACCCACGCAAGGTAGCTCATGATTTGGTTAAGAAGAATAATATAAACCCTGGGGGAACAATTGACCAGATGCGTACACAAATGCTTTTGGTCACAAAACAGGTATCTTAGCCACGCTGGATGGCATCCTACAAGATACAAGAGGAAATGTTTTGCAGCACAGAGGCACATTTGGGTAATTCGTGGATCTGCTTTTATTCTACCAAGATGGGTAGCAAATCCAAGAACCACTTTTATTTTTTCTGGTTGGCTAGAACCTAGATAATTAATACCAAATGGTCCGCCTGTTAATTATTAATTAATTATCATTGAAATAATTATTGAATGATTAAAATTAATTAATTAAATTATTGATTTAATTAACAAATAAGAAATGATTTATTGATTCTATTTATAAGAAATGTGAAAATTCATAAAGAATGCATTACTTTATTAATATGAGTAATTTCTTGTTGCTAATATTTTGTTTTTCAGGCTTTGGTTTTTTGATTGGTAGCTTCCCAGGAACCACTCCAGGGCCATTGGCAGCAAAGCCTTCACTTGGACTTGATCAAATGAAGGGAGAAAATTGATGGAATTCTCTATACAGGACTATTTCATGCGCCCCTTTGTCCTTGGTTGAAAACAGCCTCTTTTTTAATTGAAACACAGCTGATTTACAATGTTGTGCTAGTTTCGGGTGGACAGCAAAGTGATTCGAATGTAATATCAGCATACTCCATTGCTAAAATACAGCACGCTGAAAATGATCTGTCTAAATTCTAGGGGGAAAGAATCTCACATTTTTAAAATTTAAATATAATTGGCCAACATTCTCCTTTTTGGAAAAAAAAATGCCGAGATGAAAGGAAGTATTTCGGGGTTCTCTATTAAGATAATCGCACTTGGAGCAAACCTGGGAAATTCTCCAAAGACTTTTACATTGACATTAAATCTTTTCCTAAAACACGAAAGCCAAACAGAAATTTGAAGCTGGCAGGTCTTGAGTCAGTTTCTAAGAATCAGAATGTACTCCCCTAATAGGACAAATCTTTACAAGCATTTTCATAAACAGCATCAGATGTCATTGGTCAGGTGATATTTCAGACGCCAGCAGTATAAATCTCACGGTGGGATAAATGCCATTAAGTCTGCAAGAAATAAAATCTTACAGGTTCTGTTTTTCTGGGTTCTTTTTTAGAACTACAGTTACATTGTATTATGCACAATGCTCATAAAACTCTAAATTTCGCTGCAATGTATTAAGTCCTACAAATTTTCATATGGGCTGGATGGAAATTAAGGTAGTTCGTCCATTGCATTTCCACAACAACCCAGGTCAGGAGCAGTGACTTGGCCTTTGCTACAAATTGAAATTAGAGGCGTGTTCTTTTCACCGATTTCTTTACACCATCGTCTCAGCTGGTGTCAACGTTTGGAGAGATTGCTTAATAGTAGAGAACTAACATGCACACACACACATGCACACACACACACAGTCTTATGAACTTCCCTGTGACCACGGCTGGAGTGGGAGGGACTCAGAGTACAGGGACCTTCGCAGATGGATGCTGTCAGCTACAAAAGGGCAGTTATTGCCGAAGCCACTTCCATCATGGTAGATCGGTACACCCAGGCTGTGAAGGGTTACAAGTCTAACGTACGCTGAAGGCAGCCACTTTCAAAACTGCTTTTCTGGGTATAAAATAGCCTTTAAAAGTGTATGGGAAGAATCACATTTACTGAAAAATCTTTGGTACTGTGTCCTCTGTCAATTAAATAATTTTTGGGGTCATGAGATGTCTCTAATTCAGGGTTTTTTTTTTAGTTGAAGTATAGTTGATTTACAATGTTGTGTTAGTTTCTGGTGCACAGCAAAGTAATTCAATTATACATACATACAATTGAATGTATATATTCTTTTTCAGATTCTTTTCCACGATAGGTTATTACAAGCTATTGAATATATTTCCATGTGTTATACAGTAGGACTTTGAAGTTTATCTATTTGATAAATGATAGTTTGTATCTTTTAATCCCAAGCTCCTAATTTATGCCCCCTCCTTTCCCCTTTGGTAACCATAAGTTTATTTTCAATGGCTGTTAGTCTGTTTCTGTTTTTTTTTTTTTTAATTTTTTTTTTTTTTGGTGAGGGGGCTTATTTATTTACTTACTTATTAATTTATTTTTAATGGAGTTACTGGGGATTGAACCCAGGACCTTGTGCATGCTAAGCATGCACTCTACCACTGAGCTAGACCCTCCCTCCTCTGTTTTGTGAATACGTTCATTTGTATCATATTTTAGATCCCACATGTGAGTGATCTCATGTGGCATTTCTCTTTCTCTGTCTGACTTACTTCACTTAGTATGATCATCTCTACGTCTATCCTCCAGTTGTTTTTAAAATTAGAATTTTCATAGTCTACGCTTTCGATGGGGGGCTAAAAAAAAAGGTCAGTAACAGGCACTGGACAGGCTGTGGAAAAATTGAAACCCTCACCCATTGCTGGTGAAATGTAAGATGTTTCCTCCACTTCGGAAGATAGTCTGGTGATTTCTCTATGGCTAAACACGGAGTTACACGTGACCCAACGATTTCACTCCTTCATAACATACCTGAGAAAAATGAGGGTCGACACAGAAACTTGTACATGAACACGCAGAGCACCATTATTCATAAGAGACAAAAGGTGGAAGCAAACCACACGTTTATCAATGGATGGATGAATCAACAAAAGGAGGTATATCCACACAATGGAATATTATTCAGCCATAAAAAATGAATCAAATAACTGATACAAACTACAATGTGGCTTAACTTTGAAAACAGTACACTAAGCAAAGGAATCCAGACTGAAAAGATCACATACTCTGTAGTCCAATTTTATGTAAAATGTCAAGAAGGAGAAAACATATAAAGAAAGGAGATTCATGGTGACCATTATTGAGAGAAGACGAGATGGAGGGTGCCTAAAAGTGGGTGTAGGGTTTCTTGGAGGGGGCGATAAAAACATTCTGAAATTAAATAGTGGTGATAGATACACAATTGTGAGTGTACCAAGAGCCATCAAAACAGACACTTTAAAAGTGCAAATTATATGATATGTCAATTGCAATTCAATAACATTATTAAAACAAATTACAATGTAGTACATTCTGTGGGGGGGAAGGAGATTAACTGATTCACTGTGCTTAAAATGGCTGCAAAGGTGGTAACTGATCTACACGGCTTAAGCCATTAATTTACTAATGAAACCATGTAAAAACTAGACATGGTTTTTCCAAAACTGAAGCATTCCCTTTAAATTTACCGTTCAGTTTTTCCTCATTGTTCTGTCACACAGAGACCTTGGTGGGAGATAAAGCTGAGTGGAGTGATAAATTCATTAAACTGACATGGATTGTGAAGGAAATTCATGATATTTACATTGGTACGTCCCTTAGTAGACAGCTAATGTGATTTGGACACCATCCCATTTACCCTTCAAGGCTCCTTACAATTATAGAAGCCAATTAAGGCAAATTGATTGATAAATAAATTTCAGTAATGAAATGAAAGGAGAAATTAAAGGGTCAATAGACAGGTGGCATTACTCTTCATTAGGTCTGCAGCTAATATGTCTTCATACCATCAGGGCAATGCAGAGAGACCTGGAATGCTCAGACGGCACCATCAAGAAACACCCTCAGACGCGTGTTTCAAAAGGTGAGTCTCCTGCCTGACCCACTTTCTCACACGTTCTGCAAAATCCACCAATCTCTGTTCTCTTGAAACGACACTCTGGCTATTTCTAAACGAGGGGATAGAAATTTAAAAGTGAGCAACCGAACTAAACAGCAGGACGAGGACATTACCATGCACGTCTGGAAGGAAGATGCTGTTGGAAAGCTGAGCTAGCAGTTTCAGTGGGGCAATGGCAAAGACAAAGGTGTACGTGGCGGGGAGGGGACACCATACACAATTTTATGCACATATGATCAGATGTCATTTGTGCTTCAGTTTTGAATTTGGACAAACCAAGTAGAATCCTCCGGGGAACCAGCTGGGAAGATTCGAAAATGTTCCAGACAGTAAAACGGTGAAGTAGAATTTACTGAAATGAAAACGTGGACATTATTCAGTGAAAGAAAAGGAGATTAAAAAGTGGTGCAGTCAGTGTGATAGCCTTTATGTAATTAAAAAAAAATATATGTAATGAAAGATCTTGAAACATACATACTACAGTGTCACTCGTGATAATCACTGTGTGGTGGGGACACGATGTTTTTATTTCTGTTTTTATTTGTTTTTTTAATTCTTTTTTTTTTTTTTGCTGGGGGGAGGTAATTAGGTTTATTTATTTGTTTGTTTGTTTGTTTTTATGGAGGCACTGGGGATTGAACCCAGGACCTCGTGCATGCTAAGCATGCGTTCTACCGCTTGAGTTGTCCCCACCCCACTTTTTTTTTTTAAATGTTCCATCCTGCAGATGTATTGTTTCTGTAATAATAAAAGGTTATTAAATTTAGAAAAAAACTTTGTGTATATTTTGGAGCCTCCCTTAAATATTCTCCCCCCCCCCCCAATAAAATCTGAAAATTAAAACTATTCCTCAACGAGGGTTCCATACAGGAAAAAGTTAGCATTTTAACAATGACAACACTTTTCCTCACTCATATCTCAGTGGCAGGGGTTCTCAACCAGGAGTACTTCCCCCACATGGGGACATCTGTCAGTGTCTGAAGACACTTTTTGGTTGCATTAACTGGGGAATTATTACCAACATGTAGTGAGTGGAGAACAGAGACAATACAGAACACCTTACAGCACACAGGATGACCCCTCTGTAAAAGAGAACAATACAGCTGACTCCATCTTAGATCTGTTCCTTTGGCTTGAACCCTGTGCCCTGTCTTCTAGGCTGAGTCTTGCCAGCTCTGCACTCTCGTAAGGATAACAAGTTGCAGAACAGAGGAAAACATTTGTTTTGTTGGAGGTTTTGCAGGAGCACCATGGCCTGGCCCACATGGACGGCTGCAGGAACAAAGAACTCCCATACCAAGAAGTTTGCAACAACCAACCACACCCCCTCCCGTGTTTTTTTGTATAAAAGGAGCCTGAATTCTGACTGGAGCAGGATGGTTCTCCAAGACATGAGTCTGCCATCCTCTCGGTCTGGCTTTCCGAATAAAGTCGCTATTCCTTGCCCCAACACCTCGCTCCCCAGTTATTGGCCTGTTGTGCGGCGAGCAGAACGAGTTTGGACTCAGTAACACCACCACAAAGAATGATCCAGCCCCAGATGTCACTAGTGCTGAATGGAGAGACCCTGCCCCGAGGGTGTAATCTGTTATGTACGAAGCAACTTCATCTGACTAGACACTAAGAACGTCCTGGAGAACCACACGTAACGTCCTTCTGCTACCACTTCATCATGAATGAATGAGCTCAGATTCTATTTAAACATAGACTTTCCAATTTGGGAACCACCCTTGGGGACTGGCCAGACTCTCTAGAGAAGAACCTGTCTTTTCTAAAACTAAGGCAAATAGGTGTCACAAGATAATTGTCCATTTCTTCCATAAATGTATAGCCATGGCGGGGGGGGGGGGAGGATACCCTATGAGGGGGCCAAATTCTCAGAATTGTGACAATCTAAAAATCTGGAGGGGGAAGAAACAGCTCAAGTTGTAGAGGCTGTGCTTAGCATGCACGACGTCCTGGGTTCGATCCCCAGTGCCCCCGTTAAAATACGTAAATAAATAAACTTAATTACTTCCCCCTACCAAAACGTAAATAAAGTGATGTTATTAAAAAATAAAAATAAACAAAAATCTGGAAACAGCGAGATTTTAAAAGCAATCATTTTCCTCACTAAGGTGGGGGAGGGTACAGCTCAAGCGGTCGAGTCCATGCTTAGCATGCAGAAGGTCCTGGGGTCAATCCCCAGTGCCTCCTCTAAACATAAATAAATAAACAGATCCAGTTACCACCCCCCAAATAAAATAATAAATAAATAAATGAAAAGAAACTGAGGACAGATTTGTGCAAAGAAATGCGCAATCTGGCAACACCCCTATGGTAACCTTTGACTGAGGCTCTTGGTAAGAAGACAGAACGCTGGTGCCCACCTCCAAGGCACTGGTTTGAAATCTCCACGGCCGGAGGCTGGACTCGTGTGGACAGTAAGCACAGAGTGAGCTCATTATCAGGGGCACACGGTAAACCTTGCCCTCCTGGAAGGAACGCTGGTGCTTGGACGCAGATCTAGCCCTTCAAATGGGAGCCATCGGGAATCCCCACCAATGACATCAGGCAACTCGCCAGCCCCGTCCTGAGGTCCTTAAGTATCTGTCGTGAATCAGCCCATGCCTGCCATCGGTCCGCAGCCTGAGCGCCTGGGAATCATGCCAGCTTAGAAGCGCCCACTGACAAGGATGCATGTGACAGGAAATAAACCTCAACACCGAACCATCTCCCAACTCACAAAATGCCAAATGGCACCACGGGACAGATTCGGAGATTCTTGAGTATAAGTTCAAATCGGCGTTCATTGTAGTAGCTCTCCATTTATTCTTCACCAAGTGACTTTCAGTATAATCCTGTGAACTCTTCCCCAAACTTGATGTGTTCCCATTTGCTTCCTACACATCCTCACCATGGGGCTTGGAAGCTTATGTTGATCTTTGAGGTAAGAAAGACCAGTTGGAGCAAAGACCACAGATGGATCCTTGCACGTGGTTCGGCTTCACTGTTTTCTTCTAGACGGCCTAATCCTGATCGATTTTTTTTTCAAAGTATTCATTTCTTTTTAAAGCCCAAAGATATTTTATCCCACCTGTACTTGGATATAACATGTGATGTCCCCACCTGTCCTTTTATATAATATGTGTTTTTAGGGGATGTTCATAAATGTCTAATGTCAACTCAACTTTTAATACTTTGAGACATTTATCAAAGAAAGAAACTCATGCCAAACTTGAAGTGACAGTAAGGCAGAAAATGCCAGCGAGAAGAATCTCATGTGGTTATAGAATGAGATGATGCTAAGATGAACAGACTTCATGACCCTTCGTCCTATCCGTCCCCCGCCTTCTATGGCTGAGCCCCAGTGCCACGGAATCGAGTGAGAAGTCCTTGTAAAAAAACAAAAAAAATGCACCTTTCTCTTGAGATCAGGCTTCACCACCTGAAGTCTAACGCAGCACCCTCCAGCCCCACCAACACAACTCCTCAACAGGGTCACCCCTCCCAGTCTTGGCAGAGTTTGTCATCAGACACACAGTTATCTCCGGCTGATCTTCTGCCAAAATTCCAGAGCATTCGCTGTCCATGGAGAGGCTCCTTCTAACAAACTAACTTCTTCCTTGACCCCAATGCCTGAATTCCACTCCAACCCAATACCGCCATGATTGCGTGAAAATAGCATGATCTTAAATGTCTCTCTCTCTGGCTCTGATCAGACTCCTCCTATCTCCTATTATCTCCCCTCCCACACACTTAGTTTAAGAGCTTAGATTTTCTCTTAGTTTCTCATTGAATAGGTCTAGGGGTGGGTCAGAAACACACACCCCATTTCCCCTAGGCTATCAGCCTTTGGAAGGGTTTTCTTCCAAACCTTTGGCTGAGGACATAAACAACTCTCTCACCAGCAGACTGAATTCACTATTTTCGTCTTTTCTACCTGTGAAAAACCACAGCCCTGCATTTGATATGGTTATATACTCATAAATATTAAATTAAAATCATATATATAAAGTATATAAATATATACTTAATATAGATGGATATAGATAAAAATATTGCTAACAGATAAATCTTTATTTTTATAATACCTATAGGGTTTTAAAAAGAATCAGTAGTTACTAACCAGCATTGTGTATCACAACGACCTCTGGAGCATTTTAAAACTTCCCATTTAAGCATTTACCTGAAATTCTGACTCCGTGAGTCAAAGGTGCGGTCAGGTTACCTGGATTCTTTCAAAGTCAGGGAGGCGGATCTGATATCCACCGCACCCCTGAGAACCACAGATCTGTGCTATATCTTAACACTGCATTTCCTGAACATTGACATAAAGAACTGAATGGCCTAATACAGTGGGAGGAAGGTGACAGTCATTTCTAATGGTGATTATACATGCATTGGTGTTCAGTGTTGCTGTAAGGACATGCACTTAGCAGCATGGTTTGAACTTAAATATTCCATATCTTTACCAGTATTTTATCCATTTCAGCTTTTATTTTACGAGAGAGATGTGTTTAAAAGCCACACGCTGGGATGGTGGATTTGTTCATTTGTCCTTGAAATTATACTAGTGTTTAAAAAACTATCTTGAGGCTTTGTTATTAGGTGCATTAAATCACACCAATCCTATATACTTAAAATGTTTTTTTTTTAGTGTTTTAATTTTTATTATTTTAACTGTTCTGCCATTTCAGTTGCTTTTCCCCTTCAAATGCATTTTTGCATGATTTAACTGTTACTAAAATTCCTATGGTAGCTTCCTGGGGTTCAAAAACAAAAGAAGAGTAGGATAAAAAAATAAACATAAATAAAATGGCAGCGAAAACACTAGAGTTATACAATCCATTAAAGATAGCTTTTTTGAGAACAGTAAAAGATCTGCTCAGGGTCAAAAATAAAATAATGGATTAAAAAAAGGCTTCATTTTCACCTCCTATATTCCATTTACAACATTTTTTTACTGCTTATTTTCCTGGGACAGTGCAGGAGAAAGTCCATACTCAGAAAAACTAAAAGAGTCAATGAGGGGGTGGGTAGGGTATAGCTCAGGGGCGGAGTGTGTGCTCAGCATGTACAAGGTCCTGGGTTCAATCCCCAGCACCTCCTTTTAAATAAACAAACAAATAAGCCTAATTACCCCTGCAAAGAAATAAATTCAAAAAACAGTTTTTAAAGAGTCAATGAATGTTGTCCACAATCCAACACCTGAAACCTAAACTTGTCTGTGTCCAAGTAAGTTAACCTTTCTCCCTCCCTCCTGTCCTCCTCTTCCTCCCTCCCTCCGTTTTCCCAGCTCCTCCTCCCTCCTCCCCTCCCTCCCTTCCAATCTCAGAGGGAAGTACAGACTTCCAGATCTTATCCCCTGCTCCCATGCTGTCTCATAATTGCTTTATTCTATCTCCTAAATTCATCCGTCTCACTCTCTTATCAGTAATTTTCCCTTTTCCCCTCTCCACCTGCTTTCTTTCCGCAGTGCAGTAATATGCCTCCGCTCCTTCCAACTTGAAAAATAACACAATGCTTCTTAGCCCATCTAATTACAACACGATCCCTTTTCTTAAAAACCATACCAACTATGTACAGGGCTTTGAGAGGAGACAAAAGAAGGAAACTGAAATATTCCAGCACACTACATGAGTTCCTCAAGGAAAGCTCCTAATTGTTTTTACTTTATTGTTATTATTTATATGCAAGTACACTTATTTATATGTCTGTCTGTCTGTCTGTATGTCTATCCATCCATCCATTCTGTCTGTGTCTGTCCGTCTATCTATCTACCTATCCATCCATCCATCCATCCATCCATCCAATCTGTGTGTCTGTATGTCTATCTATCTATCTATCTATCTATCTATCTATCTATCTATCTATCTATCTATCTATCTATCTATCTATCTATCCATCCATTGATCCAGTCTGTCTGTGTGTCTGTCTATATGTCTGTCTGTCTATCTATCTACCTACCTACCTACCTGCCTACCTATAGTAATTGTCTATTTTAGGCACTCAGAATATTCCTATGAAATACAATTCACCTTCGTACACAAAGTACTAGGCATTGGTACACGATCTTGCTTCCACTTTGTCCTGAGCATATTTACGGATTATATTAAATTTATCCACTTTCAGGAATGCCCCTACCAATATATTATAAGCTCCTTGAAGGGCTGGAGGTCTCCACATCACATGTATCTTTGAATCCCCACTGCTAGCAGACAGTATTTTTCCATCAGTACTTATAGAATTGCACTGAATTGCAGCTTTGCTTCATTTTCTCAAGGGTTTCCGAATAACACGCAACTACATTGCATCAAAATGTGTCATGGAGCACAGTGCTGGTAGACCAGAAACCCAAACAGCACAATTCCATCGTGGCTATAGTTTTGCATAGATCTTTGCACCCTTGACATGTGGCGTCAGATAATTCTCGGTGGTGGGGACCGTCCTGTGCCTTATAGGATGTCCAGCAGGGTCCCTAGTCCCCACCCAGTAATGGTCCACCCAGGGTCCCCAGCAGCACCCCATCTCGATGAGATAACCAAAAATGGCACCCCCAGGTTAGAACCACTGTTGTAGATACTATAGTCAGACAAAGTCTCTATTTAGGCTCTCACGTCATGGTGAAAGGCGTGATTTCAGCACGGGGGAAAATGAACCATGAGTGACAGCAAGCGATCATCCCAGACTCTCGGGAATGAAACCAAAACGGAAATTTAAAGAACGTGCTCTGCAGGAGACCTTCAGACAGTGACGCCTGCTGCTCTGCAGAATAATTCGAATGGCTATAACAACAGCTAGAGAGCAATAAATATGCACCAGATTTCCTTCGGCATCATGTTTTTACTGGGGGAAGAGGAATTCATAATACGTCTTGATTTAAGGGTGCACGTCAGCATTTTAGTAGGGCGCTCAGTTCTTCAAAGCCAGAATTGTAAAGGCTCCTTTGTTTCTCAAATCAGCTTGGACACAAGTGTCCCTTCGGCATGAAGATACTTGAACAATGTGGTCCAGTTAGGGCTACTTCTCCTCCCACAAGTGAGTTGCAACCAGAGACAAATTATCAAACCAAGGCATCTAGGGCACCATTGTCTTTTTTATGCAGAAAAAAAAAGCCAATGAAACAAAAATAAAACAAACAGAATCATAATAGCTTTAGGTAACTGATTAGAAATATGTTCTATGACCTAAGTCTGATATGGGCAGCTGTCATGTGTAGGAAGAACAGTATATCCATTAACATCTGGAAGCCAACTTGGTTTTTTCACCGCAAAATAAGCTGGTTTTCTTTAATGACTGCTAGAATGCCATCATACAACATATTTGCTTTCAACTGAATCCTGAATCTTTACTTTTGATAACAAGCAAAAATGTCTGGTGTGGTAAGTGATATTATATAGTATTTGTCTTTCTCTGTCTGTCTTACTTCACTTAGCGTAATGTCCTCCACGTACATCCATGTTGCTGCCAATGGCGTTACTTTATTCTTTTTCATGGCTGAGTAGTATTCCATTGTATAAATATACCACAGCCTCCTTATCCAGTCATCTGCTGATGGACATTTAGGTTGCTTCCCTGTCTTGGCTATTGTAAACAGTGCCGCTATGAACACGGGGGTGCATGTATCTTTTCAAATTAGTGTTTTTGTTTTTGAAATTCAGATTTTGACTGGGCATACCAGTTTGCTGCATCCTATTCTTTTTAAAATTTCATGCATAGTGCCAAGAATGGAATGTGTCACCTGCAATGGGCTCTGAAGAGCACAGAGGTCAGAGGTGTGTGGACAGTTGGGGGTTTCAGGGTGGAGTAGCCAAGCAAGTTACCGGGGTTCACATGAGAGAATGGGAAACACAGTTAGTGACAAATCTGAAAGGCAGGTGATGTCTCTGAGACTCCGCCGCAAATCCCCTGCACACTTAGGGCGGGCTCTCTCCCTGATCTTAAAGACAAGAGCTGCCTAGAGTCAAATTACAAGCTGGTGACTTATCTCCACTTTAGGAATAACATCTTAATGATTCCATTAAGTGCACGAGGCTTGCTAAAGGTGGCGTACAGCAGAATGTTGCAGGCATACATGAACACGCCTATATTCATTTTCATGTGCTTTTTCACCTATAAGTTACTGCAAGATATTAAATATAGTTTCCTGTGCTGTACAGTATGAACTGGTTGTTTATCTATTTTATATATATATTAGTTTATATCTGCAAATCTTGAAGTCCCGGTTTATCCCATCCCACCCCCATCCACCTCTGGTAACCATCAGTTTGTTTTCTGTGTCTGTGAGTCTGTTTGTTTTGTAAATAAGTTCATTTGTCTTTCTTTCTTTTTTTTTTAAGACTCCACATATAAATGATACCATATGGTATTTTTCTTTCTCTTCCTTTTTAACAAAGTTACATATTTACTTATTTTTGTGGAAAGGGAGGTAATTAGGTCTAATTATTTATAGAGGAGATACTGGGGATTGAACCCAGGACCTTGGGTATGCTAAGCATGTGCTCTACAACTTGAGCTACACCGTCCCCCTCTTCCTTTTCTCTTTCTGAAAGCTCTCAGTTAGGTTTTAAAAACTGCTAGGTGCTCACCTTTCAAAAGAGTTATCAGGTTATCTATCAAGACAAGCAAATCTAATTATTCCTTTTTATTACATAGAGTTCACATGTATTGCTGGCGTGAACAATACATACATAACAATTTTAGGAGCGAGACGTTTCTCTCTGAGTATCTGTTCACACAATTTACGTTCACAATTAACTTTAAAATATGCGTCTTTACATACTTACAACAGCGCATTTTAATCTGGAATGAGAACCACCGAGGGAAAGATATGTAGAAATACAGGCTTATTTTGTGTCTTTCCACACACATCATAATTTGAACTAACGCAGGATAAAAGCTCATACTTTACTTTGCAGTTTATAAACATTAATGGAGAATCTTGGGACCTTCCCTTGTAATAAATACTAAAGCTGTATTCTCTCTCACTTTACAAAAAGCACAGCATGACTAAAACCATTTGAATGGCTACCCCTTATGGATGTCTCCATGGCAAAAAAAAAAAAAAAAAAAAAAAAAATTACCTCTTTTCAGATTTCAGAGAACAAGTCAGTGCTAAAATGTTTTATCCTGTAGCATTTTCTTTTTAGCTCATTTTTATATTTCCCCCTAATGAAATCACTGCCTTCCTTCCTTGCATCATTATGTAACACAATTCAAGCATTCTAATTCCTAAAATATCTTTATTTCATCCACTAAATTATTTTAATTACCTCCCAAGAAAATCCAGCTATATAAATGGATTCTCTCTCCACCATTATATCATTCAAGTATTTTGGGGGGTTGGAAAACGGTAGAATTCCAAATGAAAGCACAAATTTTTTTTTTTTTTATCAGAAAAAGTACATTCCATGTTGCAGAACACCAAGGGTACCTCATTTAAAACAAAGCAACACAGAACACCCACCAAGGTTTCCATGAATGTACTTCTTACGGGCAAGCTGCAGGCAATGGCTGGGGGGGGGCCAGCATCAGGGCAGGACACTTAAACATTTCTATACTTAAAGATGTAAAATGCTTAACGACTTCCTGCTGCTTGCTGCTTCTTTCTTCATTTTCCTTTTTTCCACATAATTAATTTAAAAACATAATGTAAAATTTTAAAATATCAGTGCATACCTACTAGCAGTATTGTTAAAATTTTTGAGTGAAATTAGAATTTTTAAGGACTGGAAAATTTCTTTTCAACAGAGTAAAAGAAAAGGAAAACCAAGGAGAAATTTGATCATGCAGGTTGCTACAACGAAGCATTGAAATCAATCAATGAGTCGTTCATCCGCGTAGAGACATTTTTTTAGGGGTATTTATTCCACTGTTGCCATTCATTCACTTTTCCTGAATTATATGACAAATTTCCTTCCGAGGCTAAACGTTTCTGAGGGTTTTAATTTGTTTAGGTCCCCTGATGAAGTGTGACACACATAAATGCGGAGATCTTCCCTTTTTCTGGCTTTATAGTCAATCCTACGTCGCTGCATTGTGTGAGTGACATTAGATGGTTACCAGAAAACGTATGCTCATGGAATTCCTCAGAAGCAATGCAGGTTAGTGTGTGATTCAATCACAAATGAGACACTGATGAGTGTGTCTGAGGGGATGGGAGATCGATGCAGGTTGGAGAGATCAGAAGAGGCAGATGTTAAGGGGCATTTTGAAAGACAGGCAGGATTTAAATAAGGGCGAGGAAGGTGCAGAGTCATTATAGTTAGAGCAAAGAGAGTGGTTTCCAATCAAGGCATAGACCACATGAAGGAATGAACTGGAGAGGAGACATAATGCCCAGAATAGAAGGTAACATGGTCTGTGCAGACATATACTGCAGACGCAGGTCACAGAAAACGTGCACGGCTTTACCCTTAATGGCCACAAGCCTGCTTCTCAATTGTTTATATTTATAATGATTTATATTCATAATATAATAAATATACTAGGCATTGTTACTGTAATATATGGTATATTATTATGATTATTTAAAATAATTTACATCAATAATGTTGTTTACCTTTTTGTGAATGTGATGTGTTATCCTTTTAAGAAGAATTTAGACGTGTGGATGGGGAAGCTTTTGGTCACTCACAAGGTTACTGCAGAATACTTACTAAAAGCTTGTTAAATTTTTGAATAGGTAAGTGGGAACAGAGATGAAATTGTCACCACTGCCATCATCAGTATCACCATCGTCACCATCATCATCACCATCATCACCATGATCATTACCACTATCTCCTTCACCATCATGGTCACCATCATCATTATCATTACCACCATCATCATCACCACCGTCACCATCATCATCATCACCATGATCATTATCACTATCATCTTCACCATATTGTCATCATCATCATCACCAGCACCATCATAACCATCATCACCACCCTCACCATCATCACAATCATCACCACCATCATCACCACCCTCACCATCATCACCATCATCATCACCACCACCATCATAACCATCATCACCATCCTCACCATCACAATTATCACCATCACCACCATCATCACCACCATCATCACCACCATCATTACCATCATCATCACCACCATCACCATCTTTGCCACCACCATCATCACCATCATCACCATACTCACCATCATCACCATACTCACCATCATCACAATCATCACCATCACCATCATCATCACCACCATCATCACCATCATCATCCCCACCATCACAGAAGAAGGTAATCTGTGCTCTAGAAAGGAAACAGGAGAAAATGTGTCCAAGAGTCTGAGAGTGAGATTATTCAGCGGGTAGGAGGGAACAAGATTCTGGTTAAGGGTAGAAGCATTCTGAGCCCCGTTAGCAACAAGCACTTATTCAGTAACTTCCATGTGCAAAATACAGAATAGATGTGGAATGGAAGTTGATGCAAAAAAAAAAAAAAAAAAAAGATGGTGGATACAGATCCTTGCCCTTAAGGAATTTATAAAACCACTACCCATGTTTACGTTTATATTCTATGCATTATTCTCTAAGTAAAGAATAGCTGAACACTCTAAAACAACCAAGAAGCAGTCTGTGAAATGCTGCCTTTTTATTTTGCGGGTCTGCTGGCTGCTGTACCAGGAGGACCTACCCACTGCCCGCACAGTCTGCTCTCGCCGCCAACAAACGGCTCCTCATGCTGGGTAATTGGGTTAGGACCCACTGGCTGGGAGACAAAGGCCACCAGATTCCTGGGGCAGAAGAGTACACTTTTTTTTTTCTTTTTTTTTTTACCAACTGAAGATGTTCCAGTAGAAATAACCTGGGGGGAAAACAGCTACAGACAAGAGATTCATCAAACCAGGAAAATATAATTAGAACTTTCAGTCCTTCCCCACAAGGGAAATTCTAAAGGAGCACGGAGAACTTCACAGTAGAGCATTCTTTTTCAGCTAATAGAGTAATTTAGCAAACACCAGTATTTAACACGGTCTGCCTTTCGTGGATGAAGTGAAGTGGAAAGGAGGCAATTAACAATAAATGAGGACAGTGTGGGTGTCCCAACCAGATTGTTCTGGATTTCGCCATTTCCCCTAAAGATATTCGAGTAAGACAGTTAAATACTCTTCTAATGCAAAATCCCGTGTTGCTCCCAAGACCAAAAACATCTGCAGATTCAGAAGAAAATTAGTCAGAAGAGCAAGTTGCATTCCTCAAATGGGGACGGTCTTTGACCTCCAGGTAGGGTTGCCAGGGACATACTTACACTAAATCATTATTCATTCTTTATTTAAAATTCAGATTTAACTGAGTGCTCTGTATTTTTATTGGCTAAACCTAGAAACCCTATCTCCATTGGGACACCTAGCAATGTCTACTTGTTGGTTGTCAGGACTTGGGGTCAGAGGAGCCACTGGCATCAAATAGGAAGAAATCGGCAATGCTGCTAAACGTCCCACAAAGCCCCGGACAGTCCCCGACCACATCAGAATGACGCGGTCCTAGATCATCGTGGGAGGGCGGGGGACCATCTTGCAAGACCCTGATCTCCTGTGTTCTCTGCTCCATCAGACCGACTTGAAATGGATAATTCAAAGTCCCAATGCCCTTTTCCCATTTGAGATGTTAAGACTAACCCAGGCAGCTTGTCAGTATGATTTTATGTCCCTCTCTTCAAATATTTTTTTCCACAAAATAGCAATAATAGCAATAATTTGCAGTTGAAATGTATACATTGCCCTTTTTTTTTTTTTTTTGGAAAATTGGCTGCTTTATGCAAGAAGATAGCACTCTTTTCTCAAGCATCTGCATAAGGGATCTTTGCAGAACGCACATTTCCATAAGAACATACAGAGCCACCAACACAAGCCAAACAAAATACGTACTTACTGAGTCGTGATGGCCAGTCAGGTACCCAGACATGCCCTGCCCATAAAGAAATACAGCCCCACTTCTCAACTGCAACCATGGAGTTTTCCGGTCTGATCCTAGCACCAGGTAATGAGTCATTCCAAGAGGACGGATGAGGAAAATGGAAGGGTTCTCTTCCAAGTCTGTTTTCACGATCAGAAATAACAGTGAATCTTTTCCAGTCATCTTTCTCCAGTTTAAGTGCTTCCCAGGAAAGCGGCAAACCCAGCTCTCTTTTCTCCCAAGGCGATGTGGTCTACTGTCTGTTGTAGAAGGATACAGAGTGCTGACTGGCTTGGAAGAGAAGCAAGATGGCGCCAGGGAGAAGGGGCCGGGTGCTTTTTGGGGTGCTGGTGGTGGTGGTGTACGTTTTGTTCCCTCTCAAGTTTGCAACAGTGTTGCTTTGCTAATGGACGTGGGGTCCTGGTACCATGTGTCAGGGGAGGGGCCGTTAGAAAGGACAAACCCAAGAGGTATTTACCGAGTGGAACTGACAGTCTTTAGGGAAAATATGAAAGTATTTGCATAAAGACGGGGAACACTGACTGTCATCCTCAAAGTGTCAAGCTGCAGTTTCAGAGGTGATTTTTTTTTAACACCGCATTCTTATTTTCTACTACCTAAAAGGCACCCTAATTTGGATGCCTCCATCACCTTTAAAATCATCATCCTGTCCAAAATGCATCACCTGCCTCTCTTGGCCAGCACACCACTGGTGATATTGCTCTCCCACTGTCCCTTGTCTTAATTTGCGTCACCAGCAGTCACTCTCCAAACCAAAAGTGTCTAAGAACCATCCTCAGTCACGCTCTTTTCCCTCTGCCGAGATCCCAGGAGTCAGCATGTCTGCTTAATTCCGCTTGGTAAATACCTCTTGAGTTTGTCCTTTCTAACGGTCCCTCCCCCTGTCTACGGCCATGTCACCCTGAACGCACCCAAGCTCATCTAAGGGTCCCTCCCCCAACACATCCTACCAGTTCCCCACGTCCATCAGCCAAACAATAATGTTGCAAATTTCAGAGGAAAGTAGACGTACACCAGCACCACCCCAACCCCAAAAAGCACCTGGCCCCTTCTCCCTGGCGCCATCTTGCTTCTCTTCCAAGCCAGTCGGCACTCTGTATCCAGAATGATCCTTCTACAGCAGACAGTAGACCACATCACTTCCAGGTGAAAAAGGGGGACATCACTTAGCACATGAATTCTCAGCACCTTCCTAGGCCCCTTGGGCTTTTTAATACCTTTTCAGCTGCTATTCCCATGTATTAATTCCCACATTCCATCTCTCCCACATTTTCCCCCATGCAAAGCACCAGCCCTTAGCCTTAAGGGACCCAATTTTGCTCCTAAAATACATTGTGCTTTATTTCTTAAAGGAACATTTCTTAGTGTCTAATAAAAGGTTGACCTTTTCTTTTCCACTCAACATCTACTCAAGGCTATACTCAACCTTCGTCACACGGCTCTGCCATCCCTCACTTCTGCAAATCTTTCTTAGCTCAGGTGTCCTCTCCGAATGGCCCACTGAGTGTAATTCTTCCTCTAGCCTGGAAGACTTCTGAAAGCCGAGGCTGTTGCCCTCTTAGTGACTCCTATCACCTGCCTACCTTCAAGTATATCAGAAATCCACGTGGATATCTCTCTCAGTAACTGGCGTGCCTTTCAAGTCCTCTGAAGGATGGGAGAATAAATGAAAGCAAAATGACTTCTGTCCATATGGCTACGTGGGGAACACATGGGCTGTCTTGCTGTAAATGGCAGATTTGTCCCATTTTAAACATAATTCTAAGATCATTGCATCCGAAATACTGGCTGAATGGTCCCCTGGGCACCATCCTTCACTTTGACAAAAAGGATTTAGAGTCAACAGACGTAGAAAAAAAAAATTAGATACAACTTGCTATACTATTCTTCTTACTCATAGTTTGCAGTGAGTACAGATAAGACACACAGATAAAACATCCTAGGAGGTATTTCTAACACGACAAGAATTAAGGGCATGAGGGGACGATTCACTACACCAGACAGACTTCCCCAGATTTAATTCTGGAAATAAAGGCTGTGGAAACTATTCTTCTGGCACAAAGCCCACCTATGTCTTCAAAAAAAAGAAAAAATTCCACATGGAATGGGAAAGGTTAATCTTCATCAGTTAGTCAATCAATTCGCATCAATTTATTTAATAAAATTGACTTTCCTGCCTTGCCTAGTAACTTCTCTGCGTGTATAATTTGTCAGGTGCTTTCGAGAAATAGTAAATTATATGCTAGAACTTGCCATCAGGAAACATTTAGTAGAATCGGGGTTTCTCAGCCTGGGCACTCATGATATTTTGGTCCTGATGGTCCTTTGCTCGGGAGTCTGTCCTGTGCACTGTCAGATGTCTAGCAGCATCCCTGGCTCCTTCTCACTAGATGCCATTAGCACCCGCCCTCCCAGCTCTGACAACCCAAACTCTTTGCAGACATTGCCCAGTGTCCCCTAGGGGATGAAATCCCTCCAAAGTATTTGGTAAGCCAACCACTATAATATAATTTAGATAAATTAAACTACACTTTTTTTCTGTCATGCTTCAGTCCGTATGTCAAATACTGAAAATTAGACGAGTGAATAAGTAAATGCTTAAACAAACAAACAAAAAAGTAAATATATAATCTCTACCCACAATGCATCTCCCAGTCTAGGAGGGAGGTAACTGTGCACCTATTCAATGAGAATGTGATATGTAAATTCATAAAAATGCTTAAAATATAGAGACAGTACAGAATGAAGAAAGATTTTCACAGGAATTTATGAAAAGCTACCAGAAAACAACTTTTCAGAGATAGTGACCTGTGCTCAGGGTTTTGATGGATGAATAGGAGTTTGCTTGGCAACACTGTGGGAGCACAGGTGCATGCTGCAGGCAGTATAAGCAATTATTCAGGATCTGGCAATGCCTTAGATAAAATACAGTGCTGAGGATAAGACGACTGAAATGTGAAAATTTTGTACAACAGTAATTGCCTTATTATCATTTATTACAAAATAATACAAATCCTCGGTGGCTTAGGGTTCAGAGAAGATAATAAAGCAGTAGATGTGTGGAGTCCATACTTCCAAAGACGTGTAAAAAGCTAACCCAGACCTTTACTTTTAAATCTGAAATGAAAGGCTTCAGTTACATGTTTGTTTAGACAAGTTCATAAGAACAATGGAACCGCCGACCACCAGTGGTCAGATTACAGTTAAAAATATTTATGAGCACCCATCTGATGCAAAACATTGGCTAAGCAGGCATGAAGAAATACAAAAAAAAAAAAAAAAGTTAGCCAATCTTCTGCCTCTCGGGGACCAGTCTCATTTAGCAATTCTTAGGCTCCAGGTCCACAGGCTAGCTGCTTTAGCATCTCAGCTGGACATGCACCTTCCTGGGATCTACCCACACAAGCAGAAGCCAGTGCCTCTGGACACAGGACCACAGAATCTGCACGTGAAGTTCTTCATGCAGTTAATTCTTACAAACTGCAAAAACTGAGAACTACTAGTCTGGTCTAGTAGTCATAGCAACCTGCGATTTAAATACATAAAACTCAGCAATAGCCAAGACGTGGAAGCAAACTAATCTCCATCGACAGATGACTGGATAAAGACGTGGTGTATAAATACAATGGAGTACTACTCAGCCACAAAAAAAGAATGAAATAATGCCATTTGCAGCAACATGGATGGATCCAGAGATGATCATACTGAGTGAAGTAAGTCAGACTGACAGAGACAAATACCATATGATATCACTTACATGTAGAATCTTTAAAAAGATACAAATGAACTTATTTACAAAACAAAAACAGACTCACAGACATAGAAAACAAACTTACGGTTACCCGAAAGAAAGAGGGTGGGAGGGATAAATTGGGGGTTAGGGATTTGCAGATACAAACTACTGTATATAAAAGAGATAAACAACAAGGTCCTACTGTACAGCTCAGGGAACTCTATTCAGTAACTTATAATAGCCTATAATGAAAAAACATACGAAAAGAAATATATATATATATACATACACACACATATATATATATGTATAACTGAATCACTATGCTGTACACCAGAAACTAACACCAGAAACTAACTCTGAAAGGTTTCAGAGGGGGAAGTACGTATATAGTTAAAAATAAAGCACTTGGCGATTTCTATTTCTCTGCTAACATTTCTTTCCTTGAGACTGTTACAGATTTCATGAATGGTGGCAGGAGCTTTCAGTAGGGTTTTCTGTCTTCTTGAGAGGAAGCAGATTATAAAGCCATTAAAAAACCTGTGATTTAATGGTGAGGCAGAAACGCAGCTGAAAGTCACGGCTCCTTGGCGAATTCAACAGGATTACTTTCAGAGACAGAAATTAATTATTCGGGACAGACTTGCGGCCACCCACGGAGGTGTAGGAAGCAGACAATGAAGTGGCCTGAAGGAGGAGGAATCGCAGGAAATAAACAGCATTTTATTAGAGTCGAGAAGAGAGCGTGTTCTCATGTTCGTAGATTGCGTTCACAGCGATGCGGTGGTGCTCGCTGCCGTGGTTCAAACCTGCTCTCTTGCAGAGAATCATCGTTTGTCTCCACCTCAAGCTGGACATGCCTGTCCGTTGACACCCCGCCACGTACACTCAGGGGCAGCTGCTAGCCAGTAAAATGCCCAAGTGCTGCTGGGGGGAGCTCTCTCTGTTCTTCCTCTTCTGATGAAGAAGAACCCCTGGGGCCACGTAGTCTCCAGAGTTACCCTGGGATGAGGCTGGAAGGGACCCTTGGCTTCTCCACTTGTCCTATCCTGAGTCCCTTGGTCTCTTATGGGTCCCTCCTGGGAGCACCTGTTGTGTATATCACTTCCTGAGAAGACTCAAATTAGATTCTGACATTAGAGGACCAAACTGTAGACACATACTATTTGTGCTAATTTGTGCAAATTATAGATGTACGCTTTTTGCATCCTATTTAGAGTCCATGATCCTTCTTTAAGCTTTATGTACAATATTTTTAAAAATACCAAACTTAATTTTTTTCCTTTTTTTTTCTTGGTATACCCATTTATTTATTAATTT
The DNA here is from genome assembly GCF_009834535.1 of Camelus ferus. Taxonomy (NCBI): domain Eukaryota; kingdom Metazoa; phylum Chordata; class Mammalia; order Artiodactyla; family Camelidae; genus Camelus; species Camelus ferus. The sequence continues at coordinate 11,734,507 of NC_045732.1, forward strand.
TACATGAATATACATATACGCATTTTCGTATTATTTTTCACCATGTGCTACACAAGATATCGAATGTAGTTCCCGTGCTGTACCGTATGAACTTGTTTATCTATTTTATATATACCAGTGGGTATCTGCAAATCTCAAACTCCCAATTTATCCCTTCCCGCCCCCCATCCCCCACTGGTAACCATAAGTTTGTTTTCTACGTCTGTGAGTCTGTTTCTGTTTTGGCAAGTACTGTAAACAAGGGTGTTTTCTCACAAATCAACAGATCGTGAGTAGCAAGTGTTACTATCATTTGCTAGTATACTAAAATCAAAGTCATAGAAGAATTTTAACATTCCTGTTTGACAGAGAACTGTCCTGTTACCCTAACTGTAATTAATGCTGAGTTCAAGGTCAGAATTGACTGTGTCTATAGCCAGAGTAGGTGTTACTCATTCCAACCATGAACTGCTCACCATAGGACAGGCAAAGAATTTAAGCAATGAGGTGTTGGGAAAAGGAATAGCGACTTTATTTGGAAATGCAGCAGACTTGAGAGGATTGTGAACTAGTGTCCCAAAGAACTATCTTCTCCGAGTTAGAATTCAGGCTTCTATTACAGGAAAAGGGGAGAGGGGTGTGGTTGGTTGTTGCAGACTTCTTGGTGCCGGCCAGAGCCCCGGGGGGATGGGATAACCCTTTGTTTTTACAGCTGTTCCCATAGCTGTGGTCTCAGTGTTCTCCCAAACCTTCAACAAGACACAAGTTATTCTCTGTTCTGCAACTTTTTATCTCTGTATGCATGGGAAAGTGTCACGGCTTTAAAGGTCAGAGCCCTGACAATGGGCTCTCCTGTAAATTTCAGGCCATGGGCAACATTCCTTTACAAACGGTGCAGAGCCAGCGTGACTGAGCGCAGGAGACAGAGCACAGGGTTAGAGCTGAAAAAACAGATCCAGTGGAGTCAGGTTTGTTTGTCCTAGTCCCTCACTAGTTACACTTTTTTTTTTTTTTTTTAGAAAATTCATTTTGGGGGTTTCCCTAGTGCTCCACACTGATGACCTGTTCACCCCACCAAAGGCCATCATCTTGAAACACCATCATCCTCTTGGAGGTTAGGGTTTCAATTTATGAATTTTGCAGGGAATACACACATTCCGTCTATAGCAGTGTAGCATTGGCATAAAGAGATGGATAGATCATCTAAATAAAACAGAGTCCAAAGATAACCACCCCCTACATATGGACAACTAATTTTCAACAAAGTTACCAAGGTTATCCATGGGGGAAAAATAGACTTTTCATTAAATCTTACCTAGATTCCTTAGACCTTCAGATAGACACATAAATCTTGACTCATAAGTAACTCACACCACATACTCCAAAAGTAACTTTAAATTAATTGATCCTTGACCTAAACATAAAAACTAAAACTATAAAACTTCTAGAGGACATTAGAGGAAAACCTTTTTAACCTTCAGGAAGGCAATGGTTTCTTAGGACACAGACAGCATTAAAAAAAAAAAAAAAAAGCATTAAAAAAGAAAGTGAAATACTAGAATTCATCCAAAATAGAAAATTTCAAATTTTCTGTAGATACCATTAAGGTGATGGAAAGGAGGTCTCAGACTGAGGGCTACTTCAACACATAAATCTCACAAATTATGTGTAGTCTGAATATAATAATTGCCTCTTGCAACTCAAGAAATCCAAACTCACATTTTTTTTAAAAGTGGGCAAAACTATTTGAATGATACTTCAGCAAAGAGCTCATATGAGTGACCAAGAAGCACATGAAAAAATGTTCCATCTCAGCCGACACCAGGAAGATGCAAATTACGAAGATAATGAGACGTTGCTAAGCCACTAGAAAGTCTAGAAGCAAGAACGAAACGGATCCAAAAATATCAAGGGCCGGTGAGGATGCGGAGAAACTGGAACTCTGACATTTCCTTGCGGGAATGTAAAACGGTACACCCACTTCGGGTAAACAGTTTGGCAATTTCTTACAAAATCACCCATTCAGGCTTCCTTTACTACACAGCCTAGTGCAATAACTCGGAGTCAAAAATTCCCAAGAGAAACGAAAACACGTGTCCACATGAAGACTCGTACTTGTTCAGAATGGCTGAACGCTGGAGATCAAGCGAGCATTCGTGCTTAGGTGCAAGGAGGAACAATGTGTGGTGTGGAACTACGATCACACACGACATGTCGGACGCATCTTGTAAACAGGCCGGCTTCACTCCCGACGTGTGATCCACGAGAGCTTTCAAGCCTCGTTACGCCCATTCAAGCTACGTTCACCCTACGGTTGCGCAATCTCATAAGAACACTATTACATGTACTCTGCCGGTGCCAAAGGGTAGTTTGAACCACGCAAACCCCAGCCTATGCCCCCGACCACAACAACAAAACCAAAACCCTAAGTCACCAGGCCCTCCTTTGCTCCCATTTGTGAATAATAAATCCTTTCTTACCCCTTGGCATAAGTGGTACCGTTAGTCTACACATCATAACCAGTTATTTATCAGCCGGAAGGGGGGTATTGATTCACAGACATAGCACCTAAACAGGACACAACTTAAAACTAGCCAGCTTTACGCGTATTGAAAAAAAAACAAGACAAAAACAGAAGACAAATTATATAACTCAATTCCTATTAAAATCCAGAAGACTAACTACAATCAAAACTAGATTAAAATAAAATAAAATAAATCAAATCAAATCAAATCAATGGCTTCCAGAGATGGAGGAGTGTGAAAGGGAACCGATTTCAAAGACATAACAAGATTTTCAAGTGATGGAAACACTGTGCATTTTTGGTTGTTTTAGTGATTAAACGTGGGCAAATATTTGTCAAAACTCATCAGACCGTGTACTTTAAGAGTGCAGTTTTGTTGCCCTTGTCTTACGTGAGTTACACCTTGAAGAAGTGGGCTTTTTTTTTTTTCAAGGAAAGAGTTAGTTAAAAATGGCTTGAAGGCTTGATATGTTTATGAAGCAGACTTGTGAAAGATGATGTGAAAAATGTCCAACTAGAGGGGAATTAACACATTGCCAAGCAGCTCTGAATATCCAGGTGAGGTTACACAGCAGGGCTATCAGGCAAAAGTGTTCACCCAGCGTTGCCACGGACACTGTGTTCCCTCCATGTTCTCCAAAATGGTGAGTGGGGAAAAGTCACGGTGGGGTTGAGCGGAGGCTGGGGATCGGCCAGGAACTCCCCGTAGAATGACACTGGTGTCGCGCGCTTGGCGGAGCACGGTGAGAGAGTGTCTAGAAAATCGACATCAGAAGAGATGACATCGCAGAGGCAGCTGAGAGACTGGGCCGTCTGGAAAATGTAACGCGCAACCCAAACACGTACGGAACGAGGTTCGGGGTGGGAGACAGGCACACAGTGCTCAAGGCCGTGCAGGGAGCGTTACTGAAGATTGCAGTGCTGTATTGTCCTAGGATTTCCTATTAAACTGAAGAGTACCCCCCCCCCCGCACCGTCACAAGATTGTCAGACGTGTGGCACTGTCAGCAACAGCAGGACACGGAACAGGTCACATGGCCTGGCGTCTTGGAGAAGGCTTGACGGACATCCCGCCCTCACTGTGATTCTGCCATCAGATGTCATGCAAATCCCTGTGTAACCTGGGGTACGTATCGTTTACCTGCTTTCCCTTTAAAAACAAACAAACGAAAAGAACTGTTCTGACCTGTCCTTGAAGGTAAAGTCTTTCCCCGGTTCCCCGTCAACAACGATCCAGCCCGTCCACCGTTGTCCTCGGCAACATGTCATCCTGCGGAGGAAGGAGGCAGCACCTCCATTTTTGAGGCAAGGCAAACCCGTCGTGCTGGCTCATCTTCCCGCCGGTTGACACCCCGGCCAGCCCCGGCCTGGGCGTTGGACGGCCCCCCAGGCGCCCGGGGCTGCCCCAGCGCGGCGAGGGAAGCCGAGTCACGGCCGGCGCGCCTGCCCCGCCGGGGAGCCGCCCGTGTGTGGCAGGTGCAGGCATTCAACGCCCTGCTTTCCGGGCCCCTGCCCGTCTCTAAGACGTCCGATTCTAACTCAGCGCTGAGCTCAGTCTTTCTTCTCTGCAGCTAAGTTTCAAAAACAGGAAGATGAGAGCATTCTGACTTTGAAGCGTGCCTCTGACAATTAATGAGGACGAGAGAAAACCAAGATACGAAGCAGTATTTCGGCTTTAAGATCTTCTGACATCTTCACCCAATTAACTAGCCGGGGCTGAGGAGATAATTAGGGAGCACGAGGTCAGCCGTTTCTATGGAAGAAAATTCGGAACCTTCTTGGACCTGGCTGTACATATAATTCCTATAATTTATTCACTCCAATTAGCCATTACCCATATGTCCTGTGCATGGCAAATGAGACCTTGGATTCACTCTAGGAGGCGTAAGGAAAGAGAGAAGGTCACCAGGAGATTGGTTTATTACCTGCACAGCCACAAGCATTCCCCTCAAACACAAGTAACATGTTCGCATTTGTTATTAGTGTATGAATCGGAACATAACCTCAGGAAATAATGTCCAGTCCATCGGACAAATGGAGCAGAACATGGGTTCTGTTAAAATGTTTTCTCTTGAAGGGTCTACCCCAAGATCCACCTGTGCCCTGACCGTGGACCCACAATGAAATGATTGATGTCCGAAGTGCTCACGTGGACATGACGGAAACTCTTTGACATCCAGACTAGGAAGGGACCTTAAAGAAAATACAATCATGCTGTCAACCTTCCATGTCATGTCACAGAAGGAATGTATGTTTGAAATGGACCAGAAAAGGGTCCTTAGAATGGAATTCACTTAACGTGAAGAAGTAAGGTGAGGTTTTAATGCTTCAGTCGTTGAGAGCAACCCTCCCTGGACGGTGATGTCTGAGCCTTGTTTTATGCACCCAGAGACTCATAAGTGAGTCTCTCAGGGAACTCCAGGGTGAAGCAGAGCATGGAAAAGTGTGCTCAGTGCAAAATCCCAAAGGATTTGTCTTCATGAACAATCTGCAAGACTCAGGTGTCTCTGTGGAGCCACGACGGTGCTCATGTTGGTAAAGTGCAGCCCAGGAGACACAGTGGCTCTCAGCAGTTGTCCATGCACTACAGTATTGTTTTGGCAAGTTGAGGCTTCTGAAAAACTCAGCAGAATTTGATCCCACCCTAGGACGCTTGTGCCAAGGTCATCGTATCTGTAGCAGGGACCAGAGAGAGCCCGCCCGCCTGTAGGTTCCAAAAGTCATGGCGTCCACAGCTTTGCACGTAGAGTAGTCTTGGACTGTTCATGAAGGATTAGCTTGCGAATGATCTTGAACCATCTTTGAACTGTAGCGGAAGAGGAAGAAAGCGTTGGCACCAGCAGAATTGCTACAGACAGATTATGGAGCGTAACTAGAGAAATGTAGTTGATCCCTGGTCATGGGAATCCATTTTAAGACGGTATTAGTGGAGCCTGGGAAACCCAGGGGCAATTCACTGGAAGAATGTCTTCCCTGAGCAACACAACTTACTCGGTGGTGAAGAGGAAACAAGAGACCACGCTGCTGATTGACAGGTACCCTTTGTTTCCTGGTCTCAGCGCGCTAATGAGGGTTTGGGGTATGTATTGAAGAATCTTGCATGCATACGAATGCAAATATTTTTCTCTTTTTAAATGATCTGGCTGCGTAGTGAGACAGCTTGGAATTTGAAGTTCCTACCTCAAGCCCGTCACCGCAAAGAGACACTAACATTTCCTATAGTTTGGGTAGTGTTCTTAATTCACGCAACATCCATTGGCAGGTAGAATCCTCAAGAACAAGTTCCGAAGACAACTGACAGTAGGCGAGACTTTGAAAGCAAGGACATCACCGCTTTAATTATGACCTGGCTGGCGTCTATGAGGCTCCTATAATTCCCAAAATTAAGTCTGCAGTTTCAGCTGCCTCTGTGTAATAAAATAATGTTTGTCCTCCACCACAATCCAGTTGAGTTTCAGCTACAGAATAAATCTGATCACTTAATTCATCAAGTGAGAACAAGGTCACCGTCAGTGAAGATTTTATTATTCACAACATAAGATGCACTCCTTAGAGCGGGAAGAAAAAACAAACCTATATACCAGATAGAAGATTCATTTGAGGCAAAATAAATAGGGCTAGCATTTAAGCGTGGCATTAAGTTAACATACTGACGCCAGTCTGTCCTCTTCTGCACGGGTTCTCTGGTCCAAGACACAGTGACCATCTCCCTTTATAAACCCTGCATATCAGGCACATCTGAAAATAAGATTTGTTCACGGTGCTGGGATGGTATGTGAACTCAGACAGACAAGATCCTAACACATCAGAGACAGGGATGTGGGATTTGGCAGACAGTCCACGCAAGACGTGGAGTAGAATTTCATTATCCGCGTACTATGTGCTAAATAAAACAGAAGGGTGTGAGTACATTCATTCTTTTTTTCACTCTAATTAAAGATTTTCACTATAATTGAAGTTTTTATTTCACTATTCCAAGTCTTGTCACGTGTGGGGAATGGACTCTGTGTGACAGGTGACTGCATTTTTCTATTTCTCAGTAATATTTGCTATATTCTCCAGTAACTGGGTAATACAGGCTCCTGAGAAGAAATCTTCCCTCTATGATGGGCTGGTGTGTGTGTGTGTTTGATTGAAGTAGAGCTGATTTACAATGTTGTTTTAGTTTCTGGTGTACAGCATAGTGATTCAGTTATACATAGATACATACTTTTTTTCAGATTCTTTTTCATTGTAGGTTATGACAAAATATTGAATATAGTTCTCTATGCTGTACGGCAGGTCGTTGTGGTTTACCTACTTTATATACAGTAGTGTGTATGTGCTAATCCCAAACTCCTAATTGGTCCCTCAGCCCCCCCCCCCCCCGCCTTTGGTGGTTTTGTGTATGCCATTTAGTTCAGTCTTCTTAATGACCCTACTGTGGTCAAGCTTTGCCATTTGACCAGAAATCCAATGAGAAAATCCATACCAGGGGAATCTGTGGCAGACACCCCTGTGCACTGACCCCCAGTGAGTCTTATCTTTGTAACTTCCCCTCCCCGTATCTGCAGGTAGCAAATGTGACTGGTTTCTAGCCAATAAAATATGGCAAATGTGACGAAACATCACGTTATGGTTAGATTGTGTTATATGGGACTCTGAACAGTCTGAGTGAGAGATTGTCCTACTGGCTTTGAAGAAAGGGCTGCCATGTTGTGAACTGCATATGGAGAGAGAGCTACCTGGCAGCTACCTGCTCTAGGAAGCCGAGAGCAGCCCTGATAATAGTGCAGTCCTGCAACCTCAAGGAACTGAGTTCTGCCAAAAGTCACACAAGCTTGGAAGGGCACCCTGAGTTCCAGAAAAAAGTACACACAGCCTGGATGGCACCTCACTTGTAGCTTGGTAAGATTCTGAGTAGAGTGCTCAGTAAGCCATGCCTAGATTTCTTCCCCCCATCTCATAAACGCATGTTCTTTTAAGTTGTTAAGTTGAGGGTCACTTGTTATGCAGCATAACTAACCTATACAGAACAATTAAAGAGGAGATTACCAGGAGGTAACTGAGGTTGTTGAGTTGGAGGTCACTTGTTACACAGCATATCTAACCTATACAGAACAATTAAGAAGGAGTTTACCATGAGATGACTGAAGACCCCAAAATATCTCATCTGGATGAATTCAGCCCTGGTGCAAATTCCCGTCATTAGTCATTAACTCAAAATTAAGACTCAAAAAAAAAAAAAAGACTGAATGACCAGTTCAGCAATGGAGTCACATTAGACAAACTCACATGATTGATTAGTGCCTAAAAATGCTAATTTGTGTTTTATTTCATTTCTCTTCTTCTGTTTCTGCTCCCCTTCCCTTGTGGGAAATATAACAGTTATGCAGACCAGAAAATGCATATAATAAAAACTATGTAGGAATCCAATGTAAAAGGGGAAGATTACTAAGTGTCCAACCCGACTGTCTATCAACAGATGAATGGATAAAGAAGATATGGTACATAATTGCCAAAACTCAGAAGCAACCAAGATACCCTTCAGTGGGTGAACAGATACATTGTGGTCCATCCAGACAGTGGAATATTACTCAGCACTGAATAGAAATGAGCTATCAAGTCATGAGAAGACATGGAGGAACTCTAAATGCTTATGACTATTTGAAAGAAGCCAATTTGAAAGGGCTGCATACAGCATGATTCCAACTCCCTGACATCCTGGAGGAGGCAAACCCATGGAGAGAGGAAAATGGTTGGTAGTTACCATGGGTTGGGGGTGAGGGCAAGATGAGCAGGAGGCTCCCAGAGGATTTTCAAAGCAATGAAAATAGTCTATATGATGTTACAATGGTGGATGCATGTCATTAGATGTTGGTCCAAATCTATAGAATGGACACATTCAGAGGGAACCCTGATGTACCCTGTAGACTCTGGGCGACGATGACATGTCCATGTTCCCCAGTTATAAGAAATGCACCATCTGGTGGGGGGTGTTGATGGGGGGGGGGACTGTGCTTGTGTTGGGGGTGGAGTGGTATATGGGACATCTCTGTCCTTTCTCCTCAATTTGCTGTGAACCTTAAACTGCCCTTAAAAAAATAAAATCTTAATTTAAAAATAAATGAAGCAGATCATAAAATGGTGGGAACTGAGCTGAAATAAGGCACAGTCACCCATTTTGCTGTATTCATATTCCCCGCTTCCTTTGGCCTCGTTCTCATCTCTTGCACCCCTTCCAGTGTCCCCCCGCCCAAGCCTTGACCCACACCAGCACTCAGCATCGTGCCTCCCAAAAGGCACTGTTCACTCCCGTCCCCCAGGAGAGCGTCTGGGATTTAGAAGCTGGCACCTCAAGTGTCATTCTCAGCTGGCAGAAACGCAGGCCTCTTGGAATAGCAAGTAGGTCCCCGGTGAGACAAAAATCGAGTGAGGTGTCAAAAGTCTGGGGATTAAGAAACCCGTGACCTTCACCGATGTGCAATCTGAGAGAGAAAATCATGTCTGTGACATACATAAGGATGCTACGAAAAATCCAGGGCAAGATGCTGGAGGTCTGATGACAAAGAGGCGATGGATGAAGGGCCGTTGCTCAGAGGAAGGCAGGCTCAGAATGACCCTGGGAGCTCCATTTTTATTTAGGATACACGTCTCAGCTTCGCAAGCACCGGTTAGAAGAAAGCAAACGTGTCCCGAGGCAGACTCAAAGATTTCCTCCAAGTCTCTGCCATTGTGCACAGATGTGCCCCATCATTCAGGAGTGTCAGATGTGGTTCTGGCCGTGCAGAGATGTAGCTCATCCCGATTTACTTTAAGGTTGAAGATTTATTTCCTGGCTGTTATAACTGAACAGACAGGAGACCAGATTTCAAAGAGGATATTAAAAAAAAAAAAAAAAAATTTGCAACGATTTTATTTTATTTTTTTGAGGGGATAATTAGGTTTATTTTTATTTATTTTTAATAGAGGTCCAGGGGATTGAACGCAGGACCATGCTAAGCACATGCTCTCCCCTTCCCTAACTTTTTAGAGCTTTTTGATTTGGGGGGAGATAATGGCATTTTTTTAAGTGGAGGCACAGGGGATTGAACCCAGGACCTTGTGCATGCTAAGCACACACTCTACCACTGAGCTCTACCACCCCCCTCCTTCCAAGGAGGATTTTTCAATGAGTTTTGAGGGAGCCATTGCATCCTTCACCATCACAGACAGATAACCTTTTGCATACAAACAGTCCATTTACACTATTCATATGGAAATAGCACGGATTCCTTCGCTCTCCAAAGCACTTAGATGTCAAGGACCAGCCGTCAACTTCCTTTTAAAATGACACTATCACAAGTTGCCTGCCGCCCGCAAAAGGATTTTAGCGCTAGGATTTGCACCTTCCAAGTTTTAGGTCCCATCATGGTTTTGAAAATTTTTTTTTTTAACTGCCAAGAGAAATCCGTCTGACTACCTCTCAAAGAATACGTCAGCATTAGGACCTGATACATGTGTCTGCAGTGAAGGTTTAACCTTTCCGAAGGGGAGGTCTGGCTTTTGCTCCAGCCTCCTGGAGTCTCTCGGTGATAAACAAGCCTTTGTTGGCCGGCAGCTTTGGGCCACCTGGGGCAGGCTTTGTCATGACTTAGGGTGGGGCCTTGGGGCTGTGCCCTAGTAGGTCTGGCCTCCAGAGGAACTGAAGACCACAGGGATAAGCGCCACCTCTGGAGAGGCTGGAGCCCAGTGGTCCACCCCAGGGGCGGTGCGTGATGAAACTCTGGACACCAAGCCTCCGGTGAGCATGCCTGGTGGCCAAAACTCAGTGTGTCATCGCCCGTCCCATCTGGGAGGAACACTTGAGGACCCGTTCTGGACCACGCCCCATGCACTGCTGCCCTTGGCTGACTTCATTTATTTACAGCCCCCCACCTCTCCACATGTTTGGGTTCCCCATCTGCAGATTCAACCAACTTCTAATCTAAAATATTCAGGGGAAAAAAAAATCCAGAACGTTCCAAAAAGCAAAGCTTGAGTGTGCCGTGTTCTGTTGGACAGAAGTTAAATTATTGAATCGTGGATACGATAAACACCAAAAATATTTTACTACCAAGCAGACGAGCTGCAAAGAGAAATGAAGAAAGCCTCTTCTCTCAGGCACGCACACACACACACACACAAATAACTCCCTTCAAGACCATTTGGAAGCAATGTAACAACGGGTTCCTAGCAGACTGAAAATCATCTCTACAATGCAAGCTGAACAGCTCCTCTGACCACTTCTCTCTGATTAGGTGATAACGTTAGGCGTAGAGTGTAAATAGCACCCCAGATAGAAACATGACTCTAGTTGACGTACTTAGATGGTGGAGAACAACATCGTAACGCCTCCCTCCCACAAACAACGAGGCGGGTCTGAAATATATCAGTGATGTTTGTGGATGGAAGGGTCGTCAGGGACACTGTCTCTCATTTGCAGAGAACAGAGTTAAGGGGCTTTGATGAGCCGAGCACCGACTGCACGTGAGCACTTAGAGTCACAGAAATGAAGGACCATAACTGATGGCAACTTAGAATAGCTTTCCGTTAGTACCTGCACACTGCAAACAAAATAAAACAAACCACACCCATGCCCAAATGGATGGAGATTATTACCTCTCTTTTTCTGCTCTGCTGTATCTCGCCACAAATCAGTTTTTCCGAAACAATATCCATTTCTGTCTCGAGCTGTGCTCTTGTATGTCAACATCGTTACTTGAAAGCAGGCTCCTGGAACACTTACAGTAACAAGCACCACCGTGAATGCAGAAAACTCTGCCTGTAATCTCTCATAATGAAAAAGGAAAACAAACGCAAAGCACAGCTCTGTGGGGGCAGCATTTCATTTTATCTAAAATTCCCTGACTAGCTATACTGTCAAGAGACCTAGGTGACCCGTTTTTACACAGTAGACATCTCTGTTTATATTCCAGTTTTTTTTTTTTTTGAGTTGCAGTCAGTTTACAACGTTGTGTCAATTTCTGGTGCACAGCACAGTGCTCCAGTCACACATGAACACGCATAGATTCATTTGCATATTCTTTTTCACCAGGAGCTACTACAAGGTTGTTGAATATATTTCCCTGTGCTGTACAGTATAAACTTGCTTATCTAGTTTATATATATACCGGTCAGTATCTGCAAATCTCGAGCTCCCAATTTGTCCCTTCCCAACCCCTTTTCCCCTTGCAAACACAAGTCTGTACTCTATGTCTGTGAGTGTGGTCCTGTTTTATATATAAGTTCATTTGTCTTTTTTTTTCAGATTCCACATATGAGTGATAGCATATATATTGCAGTTTTATTGAGATATAATTGGCATATAACACTCTGTTAGTTCAAGGTGCTCAGTGAAATTAGCCAGTCACACACACACACACACACACACACACACACACACACAAAACCAAAACCCCAAATACTATGATTCCATTCACGTAAGTTCCCAAGAGTCATCAAATTCATAGAGACAGAAAACAGCTGGAGGTGGGAGGTGCCCGGGGTGGGTGGGGTGGGGCAGAGGGCTGGGGAGCTGCTGTTTAATGGGGACTGAGTTTCAGGTTTGCAAGATGAGGAGTTGTGGCCATGGCTGGTGATGGTGGCTGCCCGGTAATGTTTATGTCCTTACGTGTTACTGAACCGTCCACCAAAAAATGGTTAAGATGGTAAATTGCACGAGTCCTTTAAAAAAAAAAACCCACAATTAAAAATAAAACCTTAAGAAAGAAAATAAACAAAAGTAATATGTAAATAATACACACATAATCCTATAAAAATATCAGTAAATACAGACTATTTAATGCAACCATTCAAGGAATCAAAGCAAATTTAAAAAAACAAAGAGATCCATGATGGAAACGGTGTCAAAATGCTGAGTAAGGCAGCAGCCGGGTTATTGTCTTTCCAAAGGCTTTAGGTTCCAGGAGGACCCAGGATAATCTCCAGTTGCATCTCTGCTGGCCTCCAAGGACAGCTTGGCTTCATTTTAACTCAGCGATCCCAGAGTGGGAGCAGTTTTGTCCCCTGGGGGACACCTGGCAACTTCTGAGGGTATTTTCAGCTCTGGGAAGGATGCTCCAGGCATGTGGTGGGTGGAGACCAGGGACGCAGCTCCACACCCCATGGGGCACAGGACGCCCCCAACAGAGCAAGTCCTCCAGCTCCAGTGTCAGCAGTGCCAGGGCTTAGAAGCCCTGGAACAGCCTGAGGGATCCAATCTGTCTCTCTCTGTCTCTATCAGTCATCTATTATAATTCTATTATTGATCATTTATCCATTATCTATCTATCTATCTATCTATCTATCTATCTATCTATCTATCTATCTATCTATCTATCTATCTATCTACCTATCTATCCATCCATCCATTCTACCTGTTTGTCTGTCTGTCTACCTGTTTGTCTGTCTGTCTGTCTGTCTGTCTGTCTATCCATACATCCATCCATCCACTCTACCTGTCTGTCTGTCTGTCTGTCTATCTATCTATCTATCTATCTATCCATCCATTCTACCTGTCTGTCTGTCTGTCTGTCTATCTATCCATCCATCCATCCACTCTACCTGTCTGTCTATCTATCTATCTATCTATCTATCCATCCATCCACCCACTTTGTCTGTCTGTCTGTCTATGTATCTATATATCCATCCATCCACTCTACCTGTCTGTCTGTCTGTCTGTCTGTCTATCTATGTATCTATCTATCCATCCATCCATCCACTCTACCTGTGTCTGTCTATCTGTCTGTCTGTCTGTCTGTCTATCTATGTATCTATCTATCCATCCATCCATCCACTCTACCTGTGTCTGTCTGTCTGTCTGTCTGTCTATCTATCTATCTATCTATCTCTGAATGATAGTGGTTAGAAAATGAAGAGGACTCTGCCCCTAGGAGACACTTGTCACTGTCTGGGGGCATTTCTGGTTGTTCACCACTGGGGGAAGGGATTGCTCCTGGCACGTGGTGGGTGGAGACCAGGGATGTAGTGCCACACCCCACGGAGCACAGGATGCACCCCATCAGAGAGTCCTCCAGCCCCGGGGTCAGCAGTGCTGGGATGATCCCATTACATTCAAGGTTTTACTTCTGCAGCAGTTTCCCCATCCGGCTTGGAATCTCTGGCATGTGAGGTCTCTGCCTCATTTGTCTCCAGACCCCACCCTTCCCACCTGCGCTGCCTGGAGCACATGACTTGCTTGTGGGGTCCTGATCGCTCACAGCCAGACCAATCCACAGGACACAGAAATGGCCAGCTACCACGGAGCAAAACCTCCAGCCCACCAGTCAATATTTACATTTCTTATTCCTGTTTTCAGAAAATATGTATCTTACCACATGATGTCACTTGTATGTGGAATGTTAAACAAGCAGAAAAGACAAATGAACTTAGCCATAAAACAGAAACAGACTCACAGATACAGAAAACAAACTTATGGTTACCAGCGGGTGAAAGAGGGTGGGAGGGGATAAACTGGGAGTTCGAGATTTGTAGATACCAACTACTATATATAAAATAGATAAACAACATGTTACACTGTACAGCACAGGGAACTAAGAATATTCAACATCTTGTAGCAGCTTACGGTGGAAAAGAATATGAAAATGAATACATGTCTGTTCCTCTATGACTGAAGCATTGTGCTGTGCACCGAAAATTCACACAACATTGTACACTGACTACTTCAATAAAAATATATTAAAATATATATATATATATCTTGCCATCTGATAATGTCTATGCATGATACACATTCACTAGACTCCACGCAGGGAGGGCAGTCCATTTCATGGGCTCCTGCTGTTCCCTGCAGCGGTTTATAGAGGTAAAACCTTAGAAGACTGGGTCATTTGGATAGAAATACCCCAGAGGCACTGGTGAGGCAAAGTCTGCCACGCCTTTCTGCTCCTGTTGTAATCCTGCAGGAGCGGGTGAGAACGCACTGCTTAAATGCTAACCGTGTTTACCGTAAAGTTCAGCGTCAATGTTGTTAAGGCATGTCACCCTGAATCAGATTTTCCCCTCCTGGGGAGAAACACACACACAGAACAAAGTCTGTGTGTGAATTCTCTGCCTTAGAAAGCACGGCTCGGTGAAGGAATCGCACCTTGAGCTCCCAGGTTTGTATCACCTCCAGGTCACAGACGGCTAATCCTGTTAGATCTCTTGTGTGGTTTCGAAACAGAAGAGATGGAGTGTCTGTACCCTTGAAATAACCCACGTGCGCGTGTGCCCTTGAGAGCTCTGCTGTCGTTCACAGCACGGCAGAGCGTCATCTTTATGAGTCATCGGCGTAACCTGCAAACTGACGATCCCAAATTAAATGATTGGTTTCTGGTACCTGAGTAATTTGCAGTACAAATCCACTACACCGTGAACAGTGAAAACGTTTGTTATATGTCATGTCAAGAAAAAAATTACATTGCAAAACGTTGGTTGGAAATTTTAATTAGTTTTATATTGGACTATCATTTTAAACCAAGACAATCTAGCCAAGCCATACTTGCGACCTTTGAGTCCTTAATAGTAGACATAGACAGTTTATTTAGTACAGCTAATTGCTTTTTTTTTTTTTTGAAGCAGGGTAATTAGGCTTTTAATTATGTATTTGTTTGTTTTTGGTGGAGGTACCAGGGATTGAACCTGGAACCTTGTGCGTGCTAAGTACGCAGCAGTCTTCCACTGAGCTCTACCCTCCTCCCCACAGCTAATTTCTCAGAAGGATCAAATGATGAAAGAGATACGTAAGACCCTCAAAGAAGGCAAGAAGCAACGTCTCTTGAAAGCTTCTATTAAATCATTGTCGACCTGGGCATCGTGGTGAATTTCAGGCTCCCAAGCGAAACTTCCCAATGGGCATCCAAGGCTCCCCCAACATGAACTTAGGGTTGGGCTGTTCTTTGATTCTCACCCAGAACCTACAGGCCCATCAGGAGTCAGGAATCAGCCTTGAATCAGAAGCCCAGCATGGAGAAGGTGGTTCACACAACACCTGGCCGAAGGTCAAACAGCTACGGCACAGTGATGAAAGGTGTCATCGTCGACAGGTCAAGGACAAAGACCGAGAGGATGCCAACAGCACCGGACGCACTCAGGGAACTCGGGTTTGAGTAGCCGTTGTCCTAGGGTGCTCCAGAGAAACAGAACCAATAAATCTCTACGTTCAGAGAAGGAGGATTATTATGGGGACTGGCTCATGTCGTCATGGAGCCTGAGGGAGTCCATGACCTGCCCTCTGGAGCTGAAGGACCTGGCCAATCAGAGGGGTCAATTCTCATCTGATGCCAAAAGCCTGAGATTCCAGTCTGAAAGCAGGAGAAAATGGCTGTCCCACCTCAACGAGGGAGGCAGAAGGAGAAAGAGATAGAGACAGACTGATCAATGGATGAATAGGTGATAGCTAGAGAGACAGATAATAGATAGATAGATAAGTAGCTAGTAGATAGATAATAGCTAGATAGCTGGATAGGATGGATGGATAGCTAGCTAGCTAGCTAGATATGATAGATAGATAGATAGATAGATAGATAGATAGATAGATAGATAGATAGATAGATAGATAGATAGACAGACAGACAGATTTGATGGATGGATGGATAGATAGATAATTCTCCCTCCAAGTTTTTGTTATATTCTCGTCTTCCTCTGATTAGATGAGGCCCACCCACATGGAAAGGGCCACCTGCTTTTTTCAGTCCATCAACACAAACCCTCACCTCCTCCAGAAAGACCCTTTCAGACAAACCCGTAAGTAATGTTTAGCCAACTTTCAGAGCACCCTGGGACCCAGTCATGTTGACTCATAAAATTAACCATCAGAACTATTTATCAAAACATCTACCCCTCATCATGGTTGATCTGAAATAGGTCCCCAACACTGTCAAACCCATGTGTATACATCAGGGTTTCTCAGCCTCAGTGCTGTGGGCACTTGGGGGCCAGAAACTCCTTTGTGGCAGGAGGCTGTCCTGTGTATTGTGGGAGGGTGAGCAGCAGCCCTGGTCTCCACCAACCGAATGCCAGGAGCACCCTCTCCTCTCCAATGCAGCATCCAGAAATGTCTCCAGACCCTGAGGTTTGCACATGGGTTTGACCACTGGAGGTCAGAATCATTCCTGGTTGAGAACCTCTGGCACTGATGAAGAATAGAACATCAGTGAAAAACATTAAACATAATATCACTGATAGTTGGAATCTAAAAAAAAATGACACAAATGAACTCACTTACAAAACAGAAACAGACTCACAGACACAGAGAACAAATTTATGGTCACAGGGGGAGGGATAAATTAGGAGTTTGGGATTAGCAGATACAAACTACTATATATAAACAACAAGGTCCTACTGTAGAGCACAGGGAACTATATTCAATACCTTGTAACAATCTATAATGGAACTGAATATGGAAAGGAATATATAAATCCACACATGACCGAATTACTGTGCTGTGCACCATAAAGTTAACACCGACACTGTAAATCAAACACACACACAAAAAAAGGTAAACAAAGTTACGTCTGCATGGTAGGCTTATTTTTAATTTTATTCTCTATTTCTTTGAGGAACTCATAACGTTATTTTTTAATGAATACATACACCTTTAATTATATAATCACCTAGAGGCAATTATGTAATATAATAATATAATCACGGAATGTGTGCAGCATCTCTGAATGAGTATTAAACAATTGCTTAACTGTTTTCACAGCCAGTCTGAGTAGGACAGGCGTTCATTCTTTTAGCTTTCCGCGGAACGCTCTCAGTTTCCGCAGACTGAGGGCTGAGATCCTGCTGGTCCCCAAACCGCTTGCTTTGATTGGGTTTTCCCTACTCAGGTGTGTCCGCCTGGCTGACCCTGAAGCCCCAGCAGCACTGACCAGCACACTCACAAAGCGTTCTGGGGGCGGCCCGGACCCGGAGCACGACGCTTTCTAACCTAAACATAGTGAGTACCCTTATGCGTGCTATGCCTTACCGTTCAGGGCAGCTTCCAGAAGCTTCTTTCCTGGCCAGAAACGCAGAAAAAGGAACACATTTGATTTTGCAGTCCGCAGGTCTGCCAGTTACACTTCTCTCTCGAAACGCAATCCGTTTACCCCATGGCTTCATTAACCCACCCGAGCCTCCTTCCTCGCTCGCAATCGGTATTTTGACTGGGTCAGCGTGAAATGAACTGCTCTTTGAATCATTTCTAGAGCGGCCACTCGAAGGAGGGGACTGCTATTAAAAGGCTTCACTCTTTTTTTTTTTAAAGAAAAAGAGGAAACAAAAGAGCATCGTTCTGTCATGATGTTCTCTGTTCTCATGCCGGTGGCCACAGAGGAATGGACACGTGGACGTCAGGAGACCCATGGACCCCCTGAGATGGTCAGCAGTGCTTGGCGATATATGTCTAAAGTGGTTTTTGCTTGGAAGACGGGCTTCATCTTTCATCACATTCTCAAAGGAGTCAAAGACCTTAAAGTGTTAAGCTTCATCCATCCATGCATCTGCACACTCATTTGCTGAGAAGTCACTGTTATGCTGCAGACGGTGTGGAGAAACGGGAACCCACCTCCAGTGTTGCTGAGAATTTTACTTGGTGTAGCTACTATGAAAAACAGTATGAGCTTCCTTAAAAAACTGAAAAAGAATTACCATATGAGCCAGCAATCCCACTCCTGGGCGAATATCCAGAGGAAACTGTACTTCAAAAAGATACATGCACCCCAGTGTTCATAACAACACTATTTATAATAACCAGGACATGGAAACAAGTTAAATGTCCATCAACAGATAACTGCATATAAAGTTCTGGTATATTTATACAATGGAATACTACTCAGGTATAAAAAAGAATAAAATAATGCCATTTGCAGCAACATGGATGGACTTAGAGATGATCATACTAAGTGAAGTAAGTCAGACTGAGAAAGAAAAATATCATATGATATCACTTATATGTGGAATCTAAAAAAAAAAAAAATGACACAATTGAACTTATTTACAAAACAGAAAGAGATTCACACACATAGAAAACAAACTAAGGTCACCAAAGGGGAAAGTGGGAGGAAGGATAAATTAGGAGTTTGGGATTAACAGATACAACTACAATATATAAAACAGATAAACCACAAGGTCCTACCGTAGAGCACAGGGGACTCCATTCAATATTCTGTAATAACCTTTAATGAAAAAGAATATGCAAACTAATATGTCTGTGTATGACTGAATCATTTTGCTGTCCATCTGAAACTAACACAATATTGTAAATCAACTCCACTTCAATTTAAAAAAAAAATCTGGAACCTGGGTTAAAAGATTTTTTTTTTAACCCATGATTCACCAGCTGTCACGTGCGCAGCAGAAAATGGAGCATAATCAGATGCTAGAAGACCCTCAGTGTTGTAGGAAATAAACAGTTAAGCATGGCTAGGGCATATGGTTCCAGGTGGAGGGGGGTGGTGGGAGCAGAAGATGAGGGACCGGGAGAGCTTGGACCAGACCATGAAGACCCTTGGCTGTTGCATGAAAGTGTCTGCACTTGGTCTTCAACGCCCTGTGAAAGTTACTAACCATATTAAGACCTCCGATAAATGAAGCAGGCATGGTCTTTCTAAAGACAGTCAGGCCACGGGCAGACAGCTTCCGAGGCAGCTCTGCTGTTGCCATCCAACCTTGGTTGTGGGACAAGTGTTGCTGGCTGTCTTCTCTTCCTATGCCCCACCCCCTTTATAAACATAGCCACACACATGTCTTGCAACATGAGGCTTCCTATGCAGCTAATTCTGTTACTGATTTAATTTCTGGTGCACAGCATAGTAATTCAGCTATACGTATATATTCTTTTTCATTATAGTTTATTACAAAGTGTTGAGGATCGTTCCCTGTGCTACACAGCAGGTCCTTGTTGTTTATCTATTTTATATACAGTAGTGTGTATCTGCGAATCTCGGAGTCCTAATTTATCCCTTCCCACCCCCTTGCCCCTTTCGTAACCATAAGTTTGTTGTCTATGTCTGTGAGTCTATTTCTGTTTTGTATGTAGATTCATCTGTATCTTTTTTTTTTTTTTTTTTAGATTCCACGTATGAGTACTTTCGGACAGTATTTGTCTTTCTCTGACCGACTTCACTCAGTATGATCGCCTCGAGGTCCATCCATGTTGCTGTGCAGGGCAGCATTCCGTTTTAGGAACGCTCTTAAGCAGCGCTGAATGGCAAAGCCCAGAAGTCAGCATTTCCACAGGCACCCACGGACAAGGTGTGAAAGCACATATTTTTCACACACATTAAAAGGCCCTTTGTGAGAAATGCAGGCGCCACCTTCCGCACCGCCTTCTACCGACCAGGTAGTTAAACTCTTCCAGTGCTTTTAACTAAACTCAGGACGGGACATCTTCTTTATTAACCTGGAAAAATTTTTCAAAAGTCTGCAGTTGTGCTTAATAATAATTTGCACCCCCAGGGGTGTCGACCTCCAGACAGTCATGTTTACTCCTTTACAAAACAAGTCCTTCTTTCAAGTTTCTAATAAAAAAGAAGCTCCATCAACTCCCGTCTTAATGAAGGTGGATTTCAACAACGCAGCAAATCGATCATTTTCAAGTGTTTCATTCCCAGGGCTGTGCAACCACCACTCCCAAGCTGATCGCAAAACATTTTCATCAGTTGATGCTCTCTGGACACCATGCGTTCTTGCACGAGTAGGTAACCACATAAAATTGCATACATTTTTGAACCTGCAAAAAAAAAAAAAAAAAAAAAAGAGCATTGAAAACTCAGAAAAGACACTGTGCCTTAAATCTCTTCCACAAAGACACAGGAGAGGAGCGTTAACATTCCCGCCCCCTCCTCTGTCCCACGTGTCCGCACGCTCCTGTGCGGAAACCAGAAGGCCTGCTGCACAAATGTCACAGAGGCCACGGGGAGCCCCGGGCCCGCGCCAGCTGAGAGCTCTCTGTTATTCAGCACTGCTCCGAGATCATCTTTTCAACTGCTGTTTTCTAGGGAGAACCCTCAACGCCGAACCTGAAAAGCACACAGGCCACCTTTACTCGCCGAGGACCGCTCTCAGTTAAGTGACTTTGACCTTCATCCGATGGGACCCTGGTGCAGAGTCTGAACCACAGGAAACAGAAATATTTTCCTGCTGAGAACTTTCAAAGGGTACCTCTCCCCGGCCATACAAGGCCCTAGAATCCATGCAGAAAAGGAGAAAGACAAAAGCCTCCTGGCATCAAACTCACCCCTCGACTGGGTCAGAAACCCTGGGGGTGGGTCCAACAACCTGCAGCATCCTGAGCCCTCCAGGTGGTCCAACACGTGCTGAATGTTGAGAACAGTCACTCCAGAATGTGGGTCTCTTTCATTTTCTTAAGTGTATAAATGAATCCATCGCCCTGTCTCCATTGCACTTAATCTCCACAGGTTTCAGGCTGTAGGAGCTTTCTGCAATTACACTAGCAAATGGTCAATAACTTATTGGTTTAAAACAACAGGAACTCATCCTCCCCTGTCCTGGAGACCAGACGTCGGAGGTCAAGGTGTCCCAGGGCTGCGCTCCCCCTGGAGGCTCCAGGGGAGGGTCCCTCCTGCCTCTTTCAGCTTCTGGGGGCCCCAGGCGTCCATCCCTGGGCTGGTGGCCGCCTCCCTCCCGTCTCTGCCTCCGTCTCCACGTGGCGTCTCCTCTGTGTCTGCGTCTCTCCTCTTCTGTCTCTTCTGAGGACACTGTCCTTGGATGCAGGGCCACCTCCTCCAGGAGGCCCTCCTCTGAGATCCTCCACTTACATCTGCAAAGACTCTATTTCCAAATAAGATCTCATTCAGAGGTTCTGGGTAGACAAGAATTTTGGAGGGGACACTGTTCAATCCATCACAGGTAAGGCTGATTCGACGATTTGATTCATACTTACTAGGAAGACAATAGCCAAGAGAAATTGGGAGATGGGCCCAAAATAGCCACCTTTTAAGGCTCGGACGCCATGGTCAACTGAGTCCACCTGCAACACAAGAGATCCTCGTCCTCCCCGGGAGATCCCTTCCACAGGGGCAAACTTCCACAACCAGCTGAGGAACGTCACCTGCTTCTCTTGCTACCTCAGCTCAGACGGGGTCCACCCACGTGTGGTACATGACGTCAAGTGATGCTCACAGCTACTAAATGTCTTTAAGGCAAACAGAACAGGCAAAGGATGGAGGAATTCCATATGAGGGAGCTCAGAAATTCTGGTGTCTTCCAGTCAGGATGGCCGTCATTCAAAAATCCACAATGACAAATGCTGGAAAGGCTGTGGAGAAAGGGGAACCCTCCTACACTGCTGGTGGGAATGCAGTTTGGTGCACCCACTGTGGAAAAGAGTATGGAGATTCCTCAAAAGACTAGGAATAGACTTACCTTGGGACCCAGGAATCCCACTCCTGGCCTTATATCCAGAAGGAACCCTACTTCAAAAAGTTACCTGCACCCCAGTGTTCATAGCAGCACTATTTACAACTGCCAAGACATGGAAACAGCCTAAATGTCCATCAACAGATGACTGGATAAAGAAGATGTGGTGTATTTATACAATGGAATACTACTCGGCCATAAAAAAGAATAAAATAATGCCATTTACAGCAACATGGATGGACCTGGAGAATGTCATTCTAAGTGAAGTAAGCCAGAAAGAGAAAGAAAAATACTAAATGAGATTGCTCATATGTGGAATCTAAAAAAAAAACAAAAACAGAAAACATAAACAAAGCATAAATACAAAACAGAAATAGACTCATAGACATAGAATACAAACATGTGGTTGCCAAGTGGGCGGGGGGTGGGAAGGGATAGACTGGGATTTCAAAATTGTAGAATAGATAAACAAGATTATACTGTATAGCAGAGGGAACTATACACAAGATCTTATGGTAGCTCACAGAGAAAAAAATGTCTCAATGAATATATGTTCATGTATGACTGAAAAATTGTGCTCTACACTGGAATTTGACACAACATTGTAAAATGATTATAAATCAATAAAAAATTAAAAAAAAAGTTTTGGTGTCTGGATGTTAGGTTCTAGAGAAAGAGAAAACAAACAAACAAACAAAAAAAACCAAGTGATTTCCACAGTCTTCCATCTCCCGCTGGCTTTACGGGAATGCTTGTACACCAAACATGCGACGGCACGTTAATATTTACTGTTTCTTAACGGCTTCAGTGTGCGTGGCTCGACGGGAAATGGGGGTCTCCCTCCTGCCCTGCCAAACACCGAGGTCGGAAAGTGATTCCTCCTCACTGGTCCTCTGCAAAATTTGTACAACTGGATTTAGTCACCGAGGACCGTGTGGCAGGCGTGCCTGGTGTCCAGCTGGCAGCAATGGACAGAATCCATCCCTTAAACCACAGGGGATCGGGTGTCTGTCCTCTGTTGGTTTTGTCAGGCAAGGCTGGATGCCACACCTGGTTTGACTTAAAAACAAAGTAAGCCTTTTTTAAAAATATATATATTTTTATTGAAGTCTAGTCAGTTTACAACGTGTCAATTTCTGGTGCACAGCACATGCTTCAGTCATATACGAAATACATAAATTAACACTTGTCCTTCATGGCAGGCGTATTATGAGCCACCTCTTGAGATAACAGAATTACCTTCAGGAAAATGGACAAATAATCAGACTATATTCTCAGTCCAGAATAAGCATTTTTTTTTAAATCTTTTTTTTAAGATCATTCACAACAATCGTTTTAATTCAGAGAGAGGAGCACTTGCGTTTAGTTTGACATGGTTCCTCATATAATTAACTAATTTAATCTCCTGTTTTCCCTCTGCCTCCTGAAAAAAAAAGTTCTTTAATATTCGCTTGAGAATGAAAGCAGTGAATAATCATTGCACTTCTTAGCATCAGTCTAACACGAAAACAACAGAACCGGGAACTTCTTTGATCTTCGATATCCTATTAGGACACTCAAGAAAGGATTAAGTTACGAATAATCAGAATATTATTTTTTTTAAAAAACCCTCTGATTTGGAATCGACGATAAAGATACAACATCTCACCCAGCTCTCTGAAGGAGAAAGGTGGTGAGAAATAAAGGCAGTTGGAAGAAATGAAGTGCTGATCCTAGGACCCAAAACGGACCAGTCGTTTCGGAAACCAATTTGACATCGTCTGTTAAGTCGGAAGAGACATGACAGCCCAGCCGCTCTGAAGGCTTTGGGAGACTCGCTGGACAGTTTGCCCAGTAGCTCTGTCTGTAATAACAACGTAACAGGAACGGTCCAGGTGTCCACGGATGGCAGAGTAGGCAAACACACTGTACACATATAGATTCATTGTATAGATATTGTATAGAGAGATAATTTATAACTGAAAAATTGTGCTCTACACAAGAATTTGATACAACATTGTAAAATGATTATAAAGCAATAAAAAATGTTAAAAAAAGAATATTAAAGACAAAACTCAATACACTGCTATGTACCTAAAAGTAACATTCATTGTAATCATGCAGACGTGATAAATGAAAACATTAACGTTTGTTCTGAACATGGTATATTAGGGGTTTGGGCGGGGAAGGCTGGGGAGAAGGTTGAATTCAGCGGGAGCCCAGAAAAGAGGTCTGAGCTGGCTGTAAAAATTTGACAGGCATCTACTGAGCTTAATTTTTAAGGCCATGGGGCTATCTGAGACCACCCAGACAGAGAAAAGAAAAAAAAATTCCTTCAGGTTAAAAAAAAAAAAAAATGGGGGATGAAAGAAAAATAAAACGGAAAAAAGTTTGCCTTAGGATAAATCCCTTGGCACCCCCCTCATAGAAACTTTTTATAGTTGCAATCATTCCTTTTTGAGGAAAAAAACCTTTCAGTAATCAACATTTTACTCCAGCAGCAGAGTCAGGCACAAAGGAATGTGGAAGACTTCTTGAGGGCGGGTGAAACCGTATTTTTAAGTGACCATTACATTCGAAGGTGATTAAGCAAAACTCTTTTTCTTCCCTTTTGCACGTCAGCGTTTAGACTCCGTGTGAAGACCTTTACCGTTTCAGCTGCAGTGAAAATGCATTTTTTTTCACAATTTACACCCAAACCCAAAGCTAAAAGGAAAAGGGAGGTATATCTCACGTAAAAGAAAGTTTTCTCTGGGGAAAAAGGCAATATTTAAAGTCGTAGGAGGAGAAAAATCAAAATCTTCAAGCCTAATGCGGTCACAAAGGAAACTCTTCAGGGCCAGTTCTCAATGTCTTTACATCAACAGGACGTCCAACCACTGTTATTTTGCATTTGAAGATGTTTCTCTTCTGGGACAGATGTGGGGATATTTGCAGTCATTTACTGAGGTTCCAAGCATTTCCCATATTTATTTCTGCCATCAAAACGCTTCATGCAGACATGAAACCAGCTCTACTCATGGACTTGGATTTAACAGTGTTTTTTTTCTTTTCTTTTGAGTTTTTCAAAGTTCACCATACTATAGAAAGATTTAAAAAAATAACCAAAGAAATGCAGAATGCAAAACGCAAAAGTTTAAAATTCCCCAAGTAGTGCGATGGAGGTAAACTACTCTTTAGCGAGTCCGTCCTCACCAGGTCAGCTGGAGCGGTGATGTCTCTGCCTGAAAATGAAGTAAGAACTCCTTTGCATCTCACGTTTAATGACTGCATAGCTTGTCTCAGTTTCTGATTTGGATTTTTTTTTTCAGCTGTCCTCCTAAGTATGATAGAATATTCTAGGCTTTTTGTTTAAAAAAAAAAAAAAGTAAACTATACTATACTAAAAAAATGAAGCAATTAGAAAAATCATTTTGAGTCACAACTTTTGCTTTTGAGCAAATTGCTCAGCGTGATTGGACCCCAATAATTTAATGCATACAAGGAATAAATAGATCTGTATGTAGAATCTCTTGGGTCACTGTTATGCTTAATACGATATAATTCTAATATTAAGAAAAAGTTTAGAGTGGAAGGAAGACAGAGAGGAGCCAAATATCTTTATATTTAATACTTGAATCCATGCTCCTTCTATTGGTTGAGATCTTTCTCATTCTCTGTGTGTGTGTTTTTAGTAACAATATGAAATTTAATTGTGTCTGTACCTTAGTTTCATCTTTAGCTCAGTGGTTCTGAGATGGGCTAACTTTTGCCCTCCCTGCCTCCCTCCAGGACACCCTGAGTCACTTCTAGAAACACGGTTTGAGTATCTGAGATCGAAACTCCGTGGGATGCTACTGGCACCTAGCGGGGAGTGCAAACCTGGGGGCTGCAAACCTCCTACAGTAACCAGACAGCCCCCACGCCCTCCTCCATCCCTAAATCTCATTTGTGCCAAGCTTGAGAAACTCTGGCTTGAGCGAGATAAAATTAAAAACGTACGCTGAAAAATGGGGACCAATTAGCTCCCAGAGACAGTCAGGTAGACCTCTCAGTCTTGGTTAAGATGGACTCACTTTGCTTAAAATCTTGCTTGGCGTCTTCCTTCAATAATTTCTCGATGGCTTGGAAGGTGACTACACCCATGTGAGCACGTGGTAAAGATGTTAAGTTTAAATCCGTCGTTAAGCAAATTGTTAAGCAGAAAATGAGTGGGGAACGGAGGACCAGGATGTGAGTCAGTCTGAAACCACATTGTGAGCGTCATCCATGACCGTAGAGACGGGGAACATGCGGGGATGTGGCTGTTCTTAGCCTAAACAACGTTCCTGCGGGAGGAACCTTGAAGACATGGTGCTCAGAGAAGCCAGAGACTGAAGGCCACATGGTATTTGATTCCATTCATGTGAAATTCTCAGAACAGGCAAATCCACAGAGAAAAAAAGCAGGTTAGAGGTTGCCAGTGGCTGGAGCAGATGATGGGGGGTAGCTAATAGGTACAGGGTCTCCTTTTGGGGTGACAAAAATACTCTGGGATTAGAATATTTGCACACTATTGCAAATATAATCAACGGCCGTGAATTGCATGCTTTAAAATGACTAAAATGGTAACTTTTACGTTATGTGTATCTTTCCCCAATTAAAAAGGAAATGAATGAATGGTGGTTACTGGTGGCTGGCAGGTGGGAAGTTTGCGGAGGGGTTATTTACAGTCAGAACATGAATAACTTCTGGAAATAGATCGAATGCAAAACATTGTGATTCTAGTTGACCGTACTGTGTGATGCGTCGCTAAGGAAGTAGATGTTAAAAGTGTTCATCACACAGAAAAAGAAATTATAATTACGTGCACCCCAGATACGGTAGCAATCCAGCTTTAAGCCAGATTAGAATTAATTTTTAGGACATAATGGGGTTTCATTCTGAATAAACAACATGTTATGAGAAAAAATATACACATTAATCTCATGCAGTCAGTCTCCTTATAATAATATTTTAACTGAAATGAAGTGGAACTAAATACCGGATTTATTTTTAAAAAATGTATGAATCTCCTGGACGTCACGTCATTGCAAAAAGATTTAAGGTGGTTCGTTCACTGGCTAGCGGCCAATTCTGCGCATGAACATGTTGTGAACGTGTGATCTTCCTGTGTGTTTTTCTTTCCCGGAGGTAAAATTGTTCATGCCTTTCCCTGAGTCACACCGGGTACCGTGTGACTGCACACTGCATGACAAATGTGTGAGAAATAAGACCAGGACAACCAATGCATATGTTTTTATACTGTGGAAGTAAAATCTTGTCTGCATTTGGTGTTCCCATAGAAAGTAAGAAGCTTTGGGGTAAAATTCTGGCCACTTTCCCCCTGAATTGAGAAGATTCAAGGCAACTAGTTTTGTTTTGTTTTTAATTCCAAGGCTTAACCTATCATGGCATTGATGGACAGGTGGTCTGCATGACAATGACATGGTCACAGCTGAAGGTGAGACTCAGGGCGGGGCCAGGGGGCAGACAGCCTTCCCTCCAGGTAGAGCTCCCGCCTAGGTGCTGTGTTCCTTGGAATAAGGGAGATGATTCTTTGTATCACAGGAATGAGGGTGGGATTTATCAAAGTATCTGGGAGGGAGCCGGGTGGCTGGTCCAACCTCCAGGGAGTTGACCTTTGGGTCTCTCTTATCAGAGAAGAAGGATGGGATGTCCAGAGCAGGGAGCACCATCTGTTTCTACAGCTCATTTTACTCCTGGGGAATCTTAAAGTCACGTTAAGACAACCCACCCTCGAATTTATTTGGTGCAGCCACCATGAAGGTTCCCTTAAAAGACTAAACATAAACTTACTCTATGATCCAGCAATCCCACTCCTGGGCATATATCCAGAAAAAAAAAACCCTCTAATTTTAAAAGACACCTGCACCCCAATATTCAGAGCAGCACTATTTACAATAGCCAAGACATGGAAACAACCTAGATGTCCATCAGCAGGTGACTGCATAAAGAAGCTGTGGTCTATTTATACAATGGAATACGACTCAGCCATGAAAAAGAATAAAACAATGCCATTTGTAGCAACATACTAAGTGAAGTAAGTCAGACAAAAACAGATATCATATGATATCACTTGTATGTGGAATCTATAAAAATGACACAAATGAACTTATTTACAAAACAGAAACAGACTCACAGACATAGAAAACAAACTTATGGTTACCGGAGGTGGGGAAGTGATAAATTAAGAGTTTGGGATGAGAAGATACACATGACTATATATAAAATAGGTAAACAGCAAGGATCAACTGTATAGCACAGGGAATTATATTCATTATCTTTTAATAACCTACAATGGAAAAGAATGAATATATATATATATATATATATCTGAATCACTTCGCTCCATGCACACCAGAAACTAACACAACAGGTTATATCAACTATACGCAATAATAATGAAAAAAGAAAGAAAGCCTGCATTCCTTTGCTTCTGTCCTCAATCATTTTAAAGCGTACGACTACAAACTTTGCAAAAAAAGGTGTCATAGCCATAATCCAGTTTGGGCTGGGAATCTACCTAAATGTCAAGGTCAGATATTAGCAAGAATCCCATGTGATCCAGCTAACAATGAGAGAGAGGCTCACGCCTGTGGGACATAAGGAAACATAAAAAAAAAAATGACGGATGCCAAATCTAACTCACTTGTTCGACGCATTTGCTGAGGGCTGTGTCGTCCTGAAAAGATTGCATTACAGACAATTACCCCACGTACTTTTTACTCCCGGAAGGTTTCATACCCGCAATCTCCCAATATTCAAATGCTGTGATGTGGATAGCTTACAATTTCTTCTCCTAGTTGAAGCATCCAAAAGTCTGTGCGTATTTTAATTTTTGAACTTATGTATGTACCTTCCAGTCTTAATCTATCTTTTAAATTCCATATTGTGTCCTTAAACACAGCGCACATGAAATCCTTTCGCGTATCTGATAAACCCATTGCGTATTTTACTTTTAACGTGCAAGAAGTTATTCAACGACGTTCTTTTTAATACTGGAGGAAAGAAGACCTTGACAAATTTATTAACAAACATAAGTTCATTAAAACAGTCCTGTGGCTGCATAATTTATGAAGTAATTAATTCCGACTTAAACAATTATTTACTTGAAACTCAAATTTGCGCCGAAACTCAAAGCAGTGTTTTCTTGGCACGACATGATAAAGTTCGTATGTAATTACTAATTAGTCTCAAGCATGACAGATATTTTAATTAAAGCCACCAAAACTATTAAGCATTCATCATTCCTTTTTTTCCCATCTCTCCAATTTTTTTTTTTTTCTTTTGATTAACTGTGCAACAGTCACCGAAAGCCTGGATGGATGGAACACGGACATCCAGGCAGCAACGGCAGGATTTTTCTGGTAACTGGGAAACGGGGAACAAAACCTTCTTATTTCAAGATATTTTTACAAAGCATTTCTGGAGCTCGTAATGAGGGCTGAGTCGGTCACTCCATTTCAGAGAGGCATGGCGCACCTGTGCCGTTAGAGATGAATAGCGCCCGGAAGGTCAACCCAAGGAGACTGAGGCACCGAGAGTCGCTGAGAAGTTGTCTTGCATAATCTGCAACTCTTGCATTCGAGATCTCCTCTTGTGCCTGCAGAGCCTGCGTGTCCCACCCCAGTCTGGCGTGGCGTGAATTCTCTCTGGTCGGCCACCTCTGCCCTGGCTTGGGAATGGATGGGTCACCAAAGGTCCTCAGCTGTTGGGCAGTGTTTGTGCCCTCGTGTGGGTCAATTATGAAATCATTGAAGGCTTAGAACATCCTTGGCTGAATCTACCGTGGTGGATTCTGGGCGATGTTCTGTGCACGGCTCCCAGGTGGGTCCTCGTGGCATGCCAGCCTCCACTCCAATGGCAAGTGGAGCTTCCTTGCAGCTCCACACATCCCTCTCTGGTTCCTTTCCTTTTTATTTTTTTTTCTTCCACTTGTGATATTTCTCCTCCCTCCACTTGAAAATGGATAGCGTAAATCTGTACCTATTCTAGTCTGTCTGATTTCACTGTATTCTGTCAGGACACCTGTCTCGCCCTCCCAAAACACATGGGAAAAAAAAGATGGTAAGCATGTATCTTAATTGCAGTATTCACAGGGAGGGAAAAAACACTAGCATTTGCTTTGGGTTGTTGGATTATTTTGTTTTGTTTTGTTTTTTTCTCTTCTGGGTTTCTTAACTCACTGACAGAAATGCTGCCTCTAAGTGATGATCTCAACATCACGTTTCACATTTGGGGCAGTTTGCACAGCAGAACTGTTTTGCTTGATTTTTTTTCCCATTTTTTTTTTCTCCTGAGTATCTCCCTTGATGCATAGTGTAATTTCCTTGAAAATCCTAAGCTGATTAAAGCCACGGAAGGATGCTTTTATTTTTTTTCCCCTCTTCATTGGGGCAGGAGGCCATGACCTCAGGACCTGGGGACTTCAGCTCACCTCCGAATCAGACACAGACCACGGTTAACCCTTCGCATCCTGCTTTTAACTTTTACGTGTTTCCACCTCATATCCTGGAATTCGTGTGGCACCCTGTGGCCACTTTTGGAGTTCAAAAATAGTTTGCCTTTTGGAAATTTATGTTTGTTTAAATGTTGGAAGTGTTAACAACGGAAAAAGAAACTAAGGTATTTTGCAGTCAAGATTTCACAATTTGGTGATTACGTCCTGAGAAGGGGTGTCATGCAACAAGCAGATAACGTGCGTTTTCGGTGCAGAGAACAGAGGCCCAACAGCACCAAGTCTTTACTTAACCACCGATCGTAACTTCTAAGCATGTATTTGTGGTTTTCCTTTACCATACATCAGCTCTCTGGATGGTCCAACTCCTTGAACTGCTTTTTTTTTTTTTTAATTTCTCCTCCGTCTATGCTGTTTACAGAATTGGCCAGCAGGAAAGAGGGAGAGGAAGAGGAGGTAAAATAATGGGAAAAGAACCAGGAAGAAGAGAATCAGAGAATCAAATGGATACCACAATGGCAGACAAACTCCACATGTCAAATTTAACCCAAAACATTAATAAAAGTGGAATTTAATCTGAATTCTTGCCAAATTTCTGGAGAAGGGCATATATTTTTTTCTCCCTGCTATTGGGTAAGTTTGTTTGAAACTTGGATTCGCCTTAACTCTGAGAAGATTCATGAGTGTTTCCTTTTTTATTCTTTTTCCAAACTCATTCACCGGAGATTTTTAGTCCTTGCCCAACAAGTTCATCTAAATTTCCCAGAGGAAATTAGAGCTTTAATTAAGCTTACAAGAGCCTGCAGTCCTATAAAAACTGAATAATTAAACGGTCTTGAGAACCAGACACGGCAAGGATGCAATTGTAGGAACACGCACCTGTCCGTTTTACAGGCCAACGTAACACGTCCCCGTTCTGCAGGGAATAGGTGTAACTGGGAAGGAGAGAGAGAACCTGGAAACTGCAAGATAATGGCCAACATTAATAGCTCAGTTCTTTTAAAAGTACATCTCTTTTAACGGTTAATCTCATCAATCACCTGTTAGCGTCGCCTGAGGCTGACCCAGCACAACACCAAAGGGAACACAAACTCAGCCGTCCGACCTCCCCTTTGCTTTGCCTTCCAATGTCCTGTCTGCTCCCTGCTCCGCCCGCGTCGCTCCTCTGCAGACAGACCCAGGATGTCCTTACTTCCAACTGACTCTGAACGTGTGACTCATGTCCCCCTTTTTCTGTGATTTCGGTCTCACAATTTGAGCGTGAAAAAAAATCCTTCAGTTTCACCTCTTCCTGCATAAAACCACACAGTAACAAACACCCCAGACAGGGCAGTTTAAACACCAGACATTATCCGTCCCGGTCCTGGAGGCTGGGATCTGAGATCAGGGCGTGAGCAGGGCTGGGGTCTCCTGAGCCCTCTCCCCTTGGTGTGCGGACGGCCGTCTCCTCCCTGTGTCCTCCCGTGGGCAGTCTCTCTGTGTGTGTCTGAGTCCTCATCTCCTCTTCTTATAAAGGACCCCAGTCCTCGGGATCAGGACCCACCTAGTGGCCTCATTTACCTTAATTATCTCTTAAAGACTCTAGCCCCAGATACAGCACATTCTGAGGCTTGGGGGGTCAGGACTTCAGCACAGGGATGTTTGAAGGGGCATAAACATTTCTCATCACAGACTCAGGAACATGTGTGCCTTCCTTTGTGGGCACTCACTGCAGTAAAAGTGGCCCAGCTGGAAAAAGAAATGTGTGGCTCAATAAGGAAGAGATTTACATTTCTCTGCTTCCAGTCAAATAAGAGGAAATGATAAGGAACAATCCTTGAAACAATCTTCTCAAATCATCTCACCTCAGCTGCTGCCGACCTCAGGTCTCTGCCCTGAGATTAAGATTTTCCAATTTTGCAGGAGGTTCCAACCTGTGTTCAGTCCCAGGGTTATAAGATATGGTCCAAAATGACATTCTTTTTGGAACCATCCTCCTGCCATCTTCCTCAAGTTTTTAGTTTCGAAAATTTTGCCAAAAGATGTTATGCAGAGCCATTTGTTCACATAAATGTTTCCATAACCTCATTCTAATTTGCATATAATCTAAACAAGCATCCAGTGTCGGTACACAGATCCTGTTCAAAGTCAGCCATAAAAAAAAGAATGAAATACGCCATTGGCAGCAACATGGATGGACCTGGAGGTGATCATGCTAAGTGAAGTAAGCCAGAGAAAGACAAATATTGTATGATATCACTTATATGTGGAATCTACAAAGATGATATAGATGAAATTACTTACAAAACAGAAACATACAGACGTAGAAAGCAAACTTGTGGTTGCCAAAGGGGAAAGGAGGGGGAGGGATAAATTGGGAGTTCAGGATTTACAGATACACACTACTATATATAAAGTAGATAAACAACAAGGACCTACTGTACAGCACAGGGAACTATATTCAATAGCTTGTAATAACCCATAACGAAAAGAATATGAAAAGAAATTATATGTATATAACTGAATCACCATGCTGTGCACCAGAATCTAACACATTGTAAATCAACTATCCTTCAATAAAATAAATAAATAAAAGTGCCCTACACTTTACATTTTTACATACTACATTTCTGAGACATTTTCCTTTTCCCATAGCAGGAGAAAATGAGCCTAACAAAACTAAGAGACAGACACACACAACACACAGACCTGAAACCGCTCAGTACAGAAGGCGTCCACCGACGGGACGGAGAGCTGACCTGAAAGGTCAGGGTTGTGCCTGCAGCTTTAATTACCGCCTGCAGCAATCACGCAATTATGCCCGCAGGAAGCCCGAGTTAATATATTAGAGATGTTCTGAAACACTTGAAATGTTGAGTCCTCGCAGCAGTTTTCCAAGGCGCAGGTACAAGCCCTAGTTTTAGAACAAACGTGCGGTGGCACCTCCACGCCATCTCACGCCACCTGCCCGTTGTGACAAACGTATCCGTCCCTCCCAGTAAACAGCTGAGTCATTCTCCACGCATTCCAGCACCCCTCTTGACCTGCTTAATCATCTCAGATCCTTCCTGACCCTTCAAGTCAGCATTCCCTCGCCTCACATCTCTTATTTTCTCAGGGTCAACAGTCTATGAAACCAGAGTTCAAGAGGATATTGCAGGAGGGGACGGTCTAGCTTACGGGTAGAGCGCATGCTTAGCATACATGAGGTCCTGGGTTCAATCCCCAGTGCCTCCTATTTAAAAAATAAATAAATAAAGAGTACTAGCATTGTAAATCGACTACACTTCAGTAAAAAAAGGAGAAGAAAATCAATTAAGATTAAAAGTCAAACAAACAAAAGGGTAGGAGAGATTTATCATCACCCAGGCTTGAATGTTGTTCCTACAACTACCATTGCCGGTTTTAGGGCTATCTCAGCCCCAGGGGTGAAGGATAGAACTTTTAAATTGCAAAGGAGGCTCAGGAATGCAGATCAAGTCCTCGGATCAGGCCAGAATGCCCCATGCCTCCTTATAAATGATAGTTTAGGAAATCTGACGCCAGCCCTGGCTGACAAGAGCAATTAAGAAAATATAAAAGTTGTATTTACCTGAGACTCCGAGGGACCAACAGATCAAAGACGCCATGCTAATCTCCGTTCTTTTGAAACCAGACTTGAACAAGGTTTTGAAGGAAAAAAATAATAATAATTAAGCCTGAAGAGAGAATGGGAGTGTTTTGCCTGCTCGGAAGACAAGGCTTCCCTTCAGCCTGGGTGAGCAGGATCATGTTTCAGCACCTTGTGCACAGGTTCGAAGACTAAATGAAAAGAAACATGTCCCTCTGAGCCATGGGGGTGGGAGGGGCTTCAGATGGCAAGGGAACAGCTATATTCAATGTCGTGCTTGGAATAAATTTACAGAAACAGCATTGCTAGGTTGCTAGGAAGTTCTGGAGGGAAGGAAGAGGAAGGATGCAATTTGGCAGGTGGGGGTCAGTGACTGCTGCTGTGTGACACCTTCTCGCCTCGTTTATCCATCTGTATAATGGAGCCAACTCTCTTACTTTCTCCACAGGAATTTTCTCAGGAGCTACATGGAAAGTTCTTTGTAAAGCAAAGCATTGTCTACACACATGTATAATGTCTACACGTTTTCATTTGAGATGCTTAATTTTTGAAGCAGCTGTGGTGGCTGGGGTGTGTGTGTGTGTGTGTGTGTGTGTGTGTGTGTTCAGACGAAACATGATTTCTAAATGTGTCTGTGAGGGGGTTTCCAGATAAAATTAGCATTTGAACCAGTGGACCAGGTAAAGCAGATTGCTCTCCCCCACGTGGGGTGGGCCTCGTCTAACCAGTCGAGGGTCTGAATAGACCCAAAGGTGGAGGCGGGGGGAGAATTCACCTTTTTGTCTCTGCCTCACTGCTGAGCTTCTCCTGACCTCAGACTGGGGTTTACACCTTCAGCTTCCCTCGTTTCTCATACCTTTGGGTTCAAACTGAATGACACAACTGGTCTTCCTGGGTCTCCAGCTTACAGAGGGTAGGTTGTGGGACTAGCCAGCCTCCAGAACTGTATAAACCAGTTCCACATAATAAATCTCTCTCTCCCCCAACCCAACTCATGTATAAATCCTTACTATTATAAATAACACCCTATAGTATACTTTTCCATAATACTCATAAAACTTATGTCCCCATCCATCCTAAATTGGAGGCATGGGATGGTCAGGGGCATGACAGAACCCTGCTTAGAATTCCTCTCCGTGTAACCAAGTCCGTCCTAGCCCCCAGGTCCACGTGCAGCTGATGGTGGGAAGCTTCATGCTTGAGTTCCCACTGGGCCTCCTGCATTGCAACCCAGTTATAACTCTATCTGGTGCCCAGACACATTTTCTGGTCTTTCCCTCAGGCCTTTGCTGAAAACCTCCGACCCCATCAGCCTCTTCCTCCTTCCAATGCTCATAATCCTCATTTCTGCACCAGGAAATTGCCACGTAAATATATGCGGGGTTGCCCAGTCCTTTAGTACATCTTGTGCGTATCCTATTTTTGAAGGGAAGACTCGAAATCTTATTACACCCTTTGCGGCGCATCAAAGAACTTGATGTGTGACTTTGAAATCGAACCCAATGGCCATTAGGTCTGAAAAAACTAATCATTAAAATGGCAGATTATCGGACATCTAAAGTCTGCCCTATCATTCTGTTTCATGCATGCTTTGTGACTCGGTTGGAGACGGTCCCGCGGGAAATTAATGAAGCCTGTTTATTATGAACTTTCAGACTTGGAAAGCCCACAGGTTCTATTTTTCATGCTGCTGAATGTCTGTAATCACATGTTCTGCCTGTTTACATAAATAAACTACTCCTTATAATTACAGAATGGTCTGCTTCACTATTCTATTCATTATCTTCCTCGTTTCTTCCATGAGAAATTATGCTTTCAAAATTTTTATACGCCCTATCATGTATATTTGATTATTTTCTTTTAGAGTCAAAGAGATGAACAACAAGGTCCTACTGTAGAGCACAGGGTACTATATTTAATACTTTGTAATAGCCTATAATGAGGAAGAGTATTAAAAGAGGATATATACATATATAAATGCATAACTGAATTGCTACCCTGTACACCAGAAATAAACACAACACTGTAAACCGACTTTACTTCAATTAAAAAAAAAATAAAGGCAGAGAGTAAGCTTTCCCAAACCCTATGTCATTAACCCAGAATCTAACACCGTATCCTACTGAAGATGGAAATAGAAACGTTTTATTAAATCACTCAGTATTATTTTGTGTAACAATCCACTAAACTGGAAAGGAAACTAAAAATGTCCTATACAACCCCATTGTCCTGAAATCTGAGCTCAACTTCTAAAAAACTTTAAGGTAATTCATCCTTGAAGAAATGATATTCAAACAGGTGTCTTATTCATTCAATACTTGTTGAAGCCTCAAAGCGAGCAAGACAGGACATCCTTCTAAATTATTGGGAAAGCATATTTGATAACCTCAGGTATGGGGCTGAATTCTTGATTAGAACAAGTATTTCCAGGGAGAGAATGAAGACATTTGGGTAGACAATTGCTCCAAGATTCTCATGAAAACAAGGGGGGAAGAAAAAACCAGGTAGAATTATAGAGAAAGAATGAAGGGAAACCAATAAAATTAGTTATCAAAAACATAACAATATCTGCCTTACAATATATGCTCTACACCCATAGATTTGAGAATCCTCTAGAAGATTTTTAGCTATCTACCT
Organism: Camelus ferus; assembly: GCF_009834535.1. Classification (NCBI taxonomy): domain Eukaryota; kingdom Metazoa; phylum Chordata; class Mammalia; order Artiodactyla; family Camelidae; genus Camelus; species Camelus ferus. The sequence continues at coordinate 11,771,062 of NC_045732.1, forward strand.
GAATGGAAAAGTGATAAAGAATGTGTATTTCTTTTTTTTTTAATTCTTATTTTTTATTGAATTATAGTCGACTTACAATGTTTCAGGTGTACAGCAAAGTGATTCAGTTATACATATGCATGTATATATTTTTTTCTGTTTCTTTTTCGGTATATGTTATTACAAAGTATTGAATATAGTTCCCGGTGCTGTACAGCAGGACCTTATCGTTTATCTATTTTATATATAGTAGTCTGTGTCTATTAATTCCAAATTCCAAATCTATCCGTCCCCACCCCAGTTTCCCCGCCTGGTAACAAGAATATGCATTTCTGCTATAAATCAGAAGCTGACACAACATTGTAAACTGACTATACCTCCATAAAAATATAAAGATAAATAATAAATATAAAAAAAAAGAATGTGCATTTCTTATTCAATTATGCCCGATTGTCTGCAAGATCTTCCTTCAAATTGCTCCCTTCCCCTGTGCCTCAAGTCACACTCAAGTACGTGGTTGAGAACCTACTGGGATCTTAGGGAGACCTTATAATATGGGAACAGGTGAGATGCCATGTGGACGTGTGGACCTGAAGGGGACCGGAGACTTCACAGAAAACTGGTACTTCTCTTCAGTTTCATCATGAGATGTTCAAGTCCAGGGGGAGAGGCTGTCTCCTTCCGGCTCAAATCATTCAAGCTTAGAGTCGAGCTTTCGAAAACCTTTGGGTTTCACTGAAAGCACTGAAGTCCTGCGTTTTATCCGTGTCTTATTCCAAGTCTGTCTTTCAAGTTGTACGTGTGCTCCACATCTCCATTTTAATCATTCAGTTATTTGGTCATTTAAGGCAATGTACTTGTTACGATGCTGATGAAATCACGATGAAGTTATGGAATGCAGCGATGTATTTACAAGTTAAGGAATACAATGTCTTCGGTGTACACGGATGGCTCAGAAGAAGATATGTGTGTATGTGTGTCGTTGGGGGACATACAGAGGAAAAGGAGAGACAGAGGGTTTCATAAAACAATCAGGACAAAATGTGGGTAATTACTAAATATGCATATAGAAATCTCCTCTTGTCTTCTTGCAGTTCTTATTAGAAGTTCAAATCTATATGCATATAAACAGTGACAACCACAACAGAAAAACTCAGAAACTATTTTGCTGGCTTTCACCTCATTTAGAAGTTCCAGTGCATTTTATTTATTTTGTTCTTGGGTGCCATGCCTTCACATCTGGGAATAACTGTCCACTCCAAGAATTTAATTCTCTGAGCATCCGTGCGTCAAAAAAGCCAACCGGAGCTTTAACCGGTAACCCTTGCAACGTCTTTGTCGTCCAGATTTCGCAAAGGATTTCTGGAGAAGCACAGAGCTTTAACTCTCGAGAATATTTCATGCACTAGAGCACAAAGTATCGCCCTTAAAATTGACCTTAAGCATCTGGGTAACCCAGTATTTTTAAAAGGAGAGAGATGCTAGGAACAGAACTCTATTTAACTGGCCATTAATGATAAATGCTGTTTTCCTAAAGAGAGAAGTGTCCTTATGTTTTCATCATGACCGCTTAAAACGGACATCACTTAAAATAGAAATTTCTAATTTCCCCAAAGTTCGGTTTCCTGAATTTTTTTTTTTGTCCCCATGTGACATAGACTTCTGTCTTTCCCACCCCCCACCCCTTGTTCAATTCTGTGAGTACAAGTCACATTTTTAATCCAGAGAAAGTGACAGTGCTGATTTCGTGAGCTTTTAGCTTTTATCATATAGCAAATCATACAGCCTACGGTAAATTCCCCCCTTTTTTTCCCAAATGGAGTTAAATCTTTTTTTTTTTTCCCAAAGCAATCAGAAAGAATTTCCAGAGGAAATTTCAAGGAGCACTTTAGTGCATTAAAAAGTAAAATTACAAAACCCATTCCTACACTGAAAAGAGCCGAAGTGTTTTTAATACAGGAAGTCTTGCTGTCTTATTTCCTACAATGTCCGGGTTGCCTTTGAAAAGAAAGAAAGAAGGAAGGAAGGGAGGGAGGGAGGGAGGGAGGACAAGGAAGGAAAGAAAAGAAAGAAAGAAAGAAAGAAAGAAAAGAAAGAAAGAAAGAAAAGAAGAAAGGAAAGAAAGAAGAAAGAAAGAAAGAAAGAAATAAGAAGAAAGAAAAGAAAGAAAAGAAAGAAAGAAAAGAAAGAAAGAAAGAAAAGAAAAGAAAGAAAGAAAGAAAAGAAGGAAAGAAAGAAAGAAAAGAAAGAAAGAGAGGAGAGAGGGAGGAAGGAAGGAAGGAAGGAAGGAAGGAAAGAAAGGAAAATGCTTTTGCTATTTAGGTAAGTGTGTTCCAGGAAATGGAGTACGATTGCCAAATCCTTGCTGTTTAAAGACCATGATTTTTGTGCAGGATTTCAAGCCTCTAGAGAGAAGTCTGATCTTTATGCCCCTTCTGACCCTTCCAACGTTAGAAATTAGCCTTTCTGGTCATTTCTCAATACATCCGTCCAAGCTGTCACTGAGGAAATAGCCATCAGACTTGGACACGTGGCCCGAGGTCTTGGGGTAACAGGATGAACTGAGGCATAACATTCATCACCAGACGCGAGCGCGGCACAGGAGAGGGGACGCCTGCAGCCAGCGTGCTGCTTCTCAATTTGCGGCAATGGCCCAAAGACAGAATGTCCTTGAGGCTGAGCTCCTCGTTACTTTTCCCTTCCTCCAACTCTGTAGCAGCTCTTGGAGAAGAACACACTGAGTTCCTGTGTGTGTGTGTGTGTGTGTGTGTGTGTGTGTGTGTGTGTGTGTGTGTGTGTTTCCAACCTATATGTACAACGTAGGCACGTTGAGCTGAACCCAAGTGAACTGCCGGGTGCCAAATACACACCCAAGGCAGCGGAAAGGGTCCAAAAGTTAGAATCCGATTCCCTGGGGGTGGGACAGTGTCTCCGTAGTAGAGCCATAGAGAAGGAATGGAAGAGGCTCCTTTGCAAGCCCCGATGATCCACCTGGCAGGGTCTTGGTTCAGTGGAGCCCTGGGCAAGTTGGAAAAAAAATTAAAAAGCTAAAGTACCAATGCAGGTGGTTCCACTGGCACATCCGTGTGAACGGCTGTCCTGCTGATGGGAGATATAACAGGGCACCCTAAGTGCTCAGTGGGAACACGCTTGAGTCCCACGCGGGGAGGTACCCGAGACCCAAAACACCATGCCGCCATCAGGAAAGGTCTAGGAGCATCCGCCCTCCTGGCCAGCGCTAGACCAGTACGAGAAGCAGAGCACGTTTTCAAGGGGGGTGGCCGAAAGGCTGCTCTCGTGCCTTCCGAGAGAGGGGGCACGCCAGAGGCTCAAAGTCATCGGCCCCCCCGCCCCCGACCCCCTAACGAAGATCACTGCCCACGCACCAGCCCCGCCACGGACCTGAAGAACCCCATCTTCCAAATCCCATGAGGACAGGAAATCTAATTCAAACCCATCGACATAAGCACTTAGGAATGAAACAGCAGGGCTGGAAAACCTGATTCGCGGACTGCGGAGGTGACAAAGGAAAAGTCCAGGGTTACCTGCGCAAGAAACTGCAAGCAAAATGAGGAGACGCCGTCTTTATGGGGGAAGACGTCACGGGAGAGAAAGGCAGACCCCTTTACTGCAGCTATACAGACAGTCAATACAGCTCTCTTTTTATTTGGCTGTGGAGAGCGTCAGACTATTCTTTTCTTGAATTCTCATCTTTTTTTAAAAAAAAAGGAAATGGAAGCTCCCCTGGGAGGTATTAACATCCAACCGCATGAAATGCATACAATACGTACCGCCTCTCGATTTGCAAAATCTGAGTTACAGTTCCTTTTAATATTCTTGGAAGGGTCACGAGAAGGAGCTTGTGGGGTTTACTGAAAGCGAGGTTTTAGGAACTGGTTCAGAATTTCAGTCCCCACGGAAAGTGGAGGCTTAGTGCTCGACGTGACTCCCTTTTTAATCTGGGGAAATCGGTGCGCTCTGCTAGAAAAAGGCAAGGGAAAAAAAAAAGGTGGCGTCCAGCGCCCTGCCAGGACTCCTCCAAGCATTCTCATCTCAGCTCCCTTGGAATCAGGGTAAATCCAGCCTCCTGGGTCCTAGTCAGAAGGAACTTTAGAGATCTCAAAGCCTGAGACCCCAAGCTCATGGAGGACTTGAGATCGCATATAAATACCTCTTTACAAGCCATTTTACGAGCTGTTCTATTTTGTGCTGGGGCGGGAGCTGTTTTACACACATCATGCAAGTTCTGGTTTCAACCCAGAAGCATCAAGATTGGGTTGGTGGCAATTCTAACCAGTTTACACCAGCGGAGTTGGGGTGAAGATCTGAAACCAACACAGGCTGATCAGACAAGGGGGCGGGAGGGAGGGGAATGCAACTGTCCTTACCAAGTGTGTGTCCTGGGCATTATCCTAAGTTCATCATCCCTTTCCTCCTTGGCTCCAAAACCCACCACCACAGCCACATTGGCTAACAGTCCCGGTGGCTCTCCGTGTACCCGAGATGAGGTCTCTATGTTATACCTCCTCCTCCAGCTGTGTTCACTGCTCCAACCTTCCTGGGACTCAGAGCTTCTTCTAGAAAAGTCACTGACAGCCAAGTATATCCCCCTTGACCAGTCCAAGAGCCTTGCCAAGTCATGAATCACATCATGGCACTGACAAAACCCAGGTGAGCCTTTGCTACCTGCCTTTTAACCTACTGCCTTGAAGCAGGTGTGTCCCCACCTCCATCACCCTATTGGAACACATCACTATCTCTTACAAACACCTCGACCCATCTGACCTGCACAGCCACAAACATGTGTTCTCACGATGCCCACGTGCAGAAAAGAATTAACTCAGCAGGCTGGGAGTCGCTGTCCTTAGCAAGGTCAACGTGCAAGTTTGGTTCCTGGCTGGTGTCTTAATCAGCTTGGGCTGACTCTGTATTCCACTTGGGTGCAATGATGTACCAAAACATCTCTCCATAGGAAGCAGGATGTCATTAATGGTCTGAGGGACACCTGCTTCCCACAGTGGAATGAGAGTATCTTCATGGATGAAGATAGATAGAGAGATGAATGGATAGGTAGGTGTTGATAGATAGATAAGTGATTGATAGATAGACAGACAGACAGACAGACAATAGATAAATAGATAGATGGATAAACGATAGATATATAGATAATAGATAGATATGGTATGGTATGGTATGATAGGTAGATAGATGATAGATACATGATAGGTGATTAGATAGATAGATAGATAGATTAGATGGATGGATGGATGGATGGATGGATAGATAGATAGATAGATAGATAGATAGATAGATAGATAGATAGATAGATAGATAATTAACAGATAGACAGGAAGCTGAGAGAGAGAGAAACCCCATCTAGGATTGCACTATACATCAGCTGAGGAAATATCAGTTAAAACTATGGCAGGAACATACTTGACACAAAGTAGGTTACCCATGTTCTGTCTGTCATCTTTCCTCCCTCTGCTTCTCATAACCTGAATAATCTGGTGAATCACGTTGGCAATCCATGTCTGTTTTTGAGGAGTAAACCTACCACACACACGACCTCACTCTTTAAATGGCGCTAATAACATGAGTTTAAAATTTATCCTTAATAAACAAGAACTCAGAATATTCTTACCTCCAAGAGGTGACTCCATTCTGCAAGGTAGTAGGTGTTTATTTTTTTCTGCCATGTATCATTCCCAAAAGTGAGCTAAAGGAAATGGCACTATAAGCTCAAGAGAGTTACAAAAGGCAGTAGTGCATTGATAAAGCTTTACAATGTAACAGCTAGTCACAGATGCCATGTAACAACCATCCTCCAGGACTAGGAGTTTCAAAGCAGAATGGTTTTAAAGACATTCCTTGAAGCCATGGACTCTACTCATCCTCTAGTGTTTAGGTGAGAACCTGCTTCCTGGTGTGCTGAGACATCCTCCATTAAAAAATTGCAAATGACCTGTTTTGTGAGTATTACACATGTTCTATCAGATGCTGCTCTTAGGGGGACAAAAAAATATTTGCCTAAACTCTCAGGTAGATACTAGAAGAGATACTTGCTCACTCAGATTCATAGCAACATTATTCACAGTAGCCAAGAGGTTGAAGCAACCCAAGTGTCCATTGATGGATCAATACACAAACCAACTGTAGTCCATCCACACAGTGGAATATTACTCAGCCATGAAAAGGAGTGAAGCACTGAAACATGCTACAATGTGGATGAACCCTGAGGACATGATGCTGAGTGAAATCAACCAGACACAAAAGGAATGTGGGACTGCATTCAATGAGGTCCTTTGAGGAGTCAGATCCATAGAGACAGAGGGTAGGGTGGTGGGTCCAGGGGTGGAGAAGGGAGATGGGGAAGTCAGTGTTTTGGTTTTTGCCAGATAAAAAAGTTCTGGAGATAAATGGTGATGATGGCTGCCCAACAATGCAAATTCTGAACTCTGCACTTAAAAATGGTAAACATAGTACATTGTATGGTGTGCATATTTTACCACCAAAAAAACCCCACAAACATCTTTTCAGAAAAAAGAGCTTTGCACCCACTTCTGCTTTTAGGCCAACAATGAGTAACCGTGAAAGATTCATGGATCATTACTTAGCTGATAAAATGTTAACGTGTGTGTGTGTGTGTGTGTGTGTGTGTTAGAGTCCACTTGGTGGACCTTTTGCTAAACTTCTGAACTACTTGGAGATGGTAGGTAATGCAAAGTGGCATCATTATCTTTAAAGCCCGTACTTGAAGACTTTCCTCTTTCCCACAGCATCCCCGGGTTTGCATTTAAATATGAATGTGCAAGCTTTTGCCGTTGCCGAATGCTAAGGTTTTGTCTTGTTTTGTTTTCCCCGAAAGGCACCTTTTAGCCTGTTGCTATGGTGGAAATTCCATATCTGCACATAGTTTATTTTTATGCCAGTAAATGGAATGCTACTTAAAAGCAATAACGAGGAAGCCATCTCCATTTTTATGTTTATGTAAATAAGTGTCTGAAATCCACCGACACGAGTCTCTTTGTCCTGCCACCGGAAGATGCCATCGCACCATCTGGCGTTTACCTCCATGTTTGTACATATAGGATTGTCTGCTTCCCTGGCACCTCCTGGCTTCCTAAATCATGAATATTTTTTATTTCCCTCTCCATTTCCTCGGTGAAGCTTTAAAGTTTCATTTCTTTATTTTTTTCATAAACTTCTCTGACAGGGTTATTTACTGTGAGGGAAAAAAACAAATTCAAAAATAAACTAAGCTGCAAACCTTACACTCTCCTCATGGGGGAGGGAAAAAAAAGCCATTTGGACAATCGCTCACCCTTACTTGCTATTGTAAATATTAAAGTGTTGACCCTTTGACTTTCAAGTACATACGTCTATGTACTTACTTAAATTATTCAAACCGCTGAAGAGGCGGTTTTTGAAAACTCATTTCTGAAAGGGGGCAGAAACTGCCAAGCAGGCACGTGTCGCTGTTAGAAAGAACACAGCTCGCCTAACAGAGGGGGACGCCAGATCAGCCGTCAGCTTCCAGTCCTGCAAGGCTCAAGGCACCCTCACCTCACCTGCCTTCAAACCCCCCCGCCACGGGGCACACACAGGGGGAGCTCTAAGACCCTGGCACGCAGCCCCGGATCGTGGGTTCCTGTGTCTGCCTCTCACGAAGCGGTGGTTCCCAAGAAAGCCATTAGCACGGATTACAGACAATGGATGGAGGCTTTGCTTTAGAACGGATTTATTCCGCCAGAGTTCTGGCTGTTCTGAAATCCTTGGACAAATATTTCCAAAAGGAAAATCGTCTATAGCTACCGGGCTCCCCGCTAATATCCAATTAGAACCATTTCAGCCAGCTTGCTTTTATTTGCTCAGACGAGGGAAGTCGTAAAGAACCAGTATTGGCAATCTGCACCCCAGCCAGTGGGAAATTTAGAGCGGGATTGCCTTCACAGTCTGGACTGGACTGTCCTCTGGGATGTTGATAAAGTGCTGTGGAGCATTTTGCAGTAAACCCTGCCAGCCTCCGGGACGACCCTCTCTGTTTCGTGCCTCCGTCTTGCAGAAGGATTGCAAGGCAATCCCTCGAGATGTAGGTTTTCTTAAGCGTGTGGGTGTTGATACAGCTTGAGCAGGGGTCTCAAATATCGTGCAAGACTCTAACCACACCATAATCACCCGCGGCCACTCGGTAACAGGCTAGCTGTCATCTTCAGGGAGGCTGGAGACAAACACTGCCGTGTTTTCATTGCTTTGCATGAATTACACACCCTCAAGAAAACCCACTTCCTTTCAGTTCAAACACTTTCTGGAAGAGCTGTGTTTTTTACCCACCTCGCCCACATTTTCCCTTTTTGATGTCATGTTACATCTTCATGTTTATGCCTGAACTGTTTTGTGTAGTGACAGTTGCTTTCATAGTTTGTTCTTGTTGTTGTTGTTGTTGTTTTGTCTTTTAATCTATGGAGTGGCTCATTTCTTTTTGGGTGGCTTTCCTATTGTTGAATTTTTTTAGTGTTTGCTCATCTGAGAAGTTCTTTCTTTTTCTTTCTATTTTAAATGATAATCTCGTTGGATCGAGTGTCCTAGGTTGAAGGGGTTTCTCCTTCCTGAACTTCAAATAGATCGCGCCACTCCCTTCTGGCCTTATTGCTACCTAGGTAAGCATCGGAAAGATAAAAAAGTGTATTAATAGCCAGATTGGGGGTCCCTGTGGTAAAAAAAAAATATTAGGGACGGACGAGGTGGGAGGGGTTCACCGGTGAGAAAGCCTTGTTCCATGCTTGCTACAGGGGTCTCCTTCTCAGCATTTCCATCGTTACAATTTCAGCACCTGTCACCCCCAGGAACGCTGCCTGATTGTCTTTGCTCTCCGTGATTGGATGCAGAATGAAAAGCCGCCTTTCTCCGCGGACTGACTGCTCTCTCCTCTAAACATCTGTATGTGTTGAATTTCAATGACCCACTTGGAGCTTGGATGAATCCACCTCAAGGATATTAATTTAATGCTTGAAATGTCGGCAAATAGAGTGAAGGCCTCGTTTCAGGCCTGGCTTCGGGACGCCTCCACTGGGTAGATGACTTTTTTAAGGCAGAGTCCCACCTTCGTCATGGAAGCAAGCGCGGCATTGAGCCTTAGAACAAAGCCAGCTAGGTCAAGCCAACCTTTCTGTGCTCATCCAGACGCTAAAAGCTTGCATGAGAGAGAAGAACCAAGGGAATGTTGGAACAAGCCACATGCAAGAAAATGTTATGGGCATCTCAGGGACTTCAGGAGGTTTCTTCAAAATGAGTTCTGCTCTTCTTTTCTTTCCTTTATTTTTAAGTTTTTTAATTAATTAATTAATTAATTATTTAAAATGTATTTTAATTTTAAAAATTTCATGTATTTGGGTGGAGGTAATTAGGTTTATTTATTTATGGAGGACATGCTGGGGATTGAACCCAGGACCTCATGCGTGCTAAGCAGGCACTCTACCACTTAAGCTCTACCTTCCCCCATCTTTTTTTTTACTGCCTGGCTTTTATTCCACTGAGGACAACGCAGACGTTTGCACCATGTTGCAACAGCGTATCTGTCTACCCGCGTGGGTTTACCCCTGGTGGTTCCTGTAGGCATGTACAGGTCTCCAGTCTCCAATCTTTAGCTTAGACCGTCATGCATCAGTTTCGCCTGCCTGAGATGTGCTTTCTTAGAAGCTTCCCTGTCTCCTTGCTAACTTGAACCCTGAGGCTTCTCATCCTGCAATCTCTCCTCCGGCACTTACGCCCTGCACTGCTCCCAGTAACTCAGGAGGCCCCAAGTGGGTTCCAGATCCTCTTGCCCAGGCCCTCAGGCATACCATACTGCAGTGAAGCACAAAACAGCGTGTTCTCTCCCAATGGAAACCAGCTCTGACACCCGTGGGCACTGTATATATTTGCAGTGAATACATATGTGGACACGTACCCATCCGTGCACAGACATACCTGGGCTGGAGGCTGCATTCCGTCAGCTAAAAGGTCTCTTGGTTTGTTCTCCCTGATATAAAATAACATTCCTTGCTCTAGGAATACTTGTCAACTGCATGCCTCGGTTCCGTTTTACCTAACTCGGTTGGCTATCTCAGAATGTTTTACCCCAGTGTGGCCATTTTGATAATGTTGATTCTTCCAATCTGAGAGCACGAGATACCTTTCCATTTCCTTGTGCCATCTTTAATTTCCTTCCTCAGTGTTTCACAGTGTTCAGAGCATAGGGAACCTCCTCGGCTAAGTTTATTTCTAGGTATTTCGTTCTTTTTGATGCATCAGAAATGTTTATGCCAGTTATAAAATTCTGGTTTTTGAGCTGAAACAAAAAAAAGTGAATGAACGGCCGCAAATAGCAAAATACCCTTCTTTCTGATGGGAGAGTTGTGTTCCATTACATACGTATATGCCGTATCTTCCTTATGCATTCATCTGTTGATGTGCATGTAGGATGCTTCCATAGCTTGGCAATTATAAAGAATGTTGCTGTTAACAGCTGGTGTATGTATCTTTTTGAATTAATTCTTATTTTGCAGTTGGCTTTATCCCTTTGGTAACTATGTAAGTTTCAAAAGCTAAAGCTCTAAACGTTCTTAGAAACAATGAACTGTACATATATGCAAATTAAAAAATATGTGCAGTATATTGTATATATGTATTTACATGCAATATATTATATATTGCAGTCAAATTGTAACAATTCTTCCTAATAAAATAATAAAAATGAAAAATGAAAAAAAAAAAAACGTTTTACCCCAGCAAACTCACAACGTCATGGTGCTATTTAAATAATTTCACAAATGTTAACACACGCTACAACGATCATGCTTGCCGCTTTTTAAGAAATGAAAATACAGGCGTGCACAAAGCAGGTCCCGATATGTTCTTTGCCTTCTGTTTAATCATTCCAAAAGCCCCCCCAGACCGTGAACCCTTCAACAGCATGCTGTACCGGAGGTCTCCGAGATCACACTTGAGGCCCCATGATTCGCTAGAAGGACTCACTGAGCTCCGAAGAACTGTTGCATTTATTTCCATCCCTGGGATTATGGTTTATCACAGTGACAGGATCCAGGTTCAAATGAGCCAGGGTACAAGGTGCACAGGGAAGCGTCCAGGACCGTGAACTTGTAAGTAAGTTCATTTATGTCTTCTGTCGTGAACTTCAGTCCTTCTGTCGGGGGAGTTGGGCAGACAGCTCTTAATGCTTCCAGCAAGATTGTGCAACACCAGATGTAGAAGGCTGTCAACTGAGGGAGCTCAGCTGAGCCGTACTGGACACGGTTTTTACCGGGGGAGTCAGTCTCACAGGCACAGACCGTGAGTATGAAGACCTTCGTTACTCATTATCCAGTCCTTCCCTGCAGAGGTCAACAGGATGCAGCAGAGCCCAGGGCTCTCGGCAGACAAAACTGTGCTTCTGACATCAATCACGTGGTTAGTTAAGCTATCTGACGTAGCCCAAAGCCCCAGGGATACAAAGACACGCTTATCAAGAAGGATATTCCGTGGCTCATTGATGTTTCTCCCAGGGGCCAGTCAAGGGCCATTCCTTTTATTGGCACACGCAGGGTTGAAAGACCCCAAAGCTGCTGACTTAAGCCTTTATGAACCTGTACCTACTTCCAGCCAAGAACGTAGGACTCATAGAATCAATAGACATTTGTCGGAAAAATGCTCAGTATTGCTAATTAGCAGAGAAATGCAAATCAAAATGCAATGAGGTATCGCAGTCAGAATGGCCATCATTAAAAAGTGTACAGATAAATGCTAGAGAGGCTGTGGAGAAAAGGGAACCCTCCTGCACTGCTGGTGGGAATGTAATTTGGTGCAGCCACTGTGGAGAACAGTCCAGAGATTCCTTAAAAAACTAAAAATAGACTTACCATATGATCCAGCAATCCCAGTCCTGGGCATATATCCAGAGAAAAATATAATTCAAAAAGAGACATGGACCCCAATGTCCACAGCAGCACTATTAACAACAGCCAACACATGGAAACAACCTAAATGTCCATCAAGAGATGACTGGATAAAGAAGCTGTGGTATATTTACACAATGGAATACTACTCAGCCATGAAAAAGAATGAAACGATGCCATTTTCAGCAACATGGAACCTGGAGATCATCATTCTAAGTGAAGAAAGTCAGAGAAAGACAAATACCATATGATATCACTTCTATGTGGAATCTTAAAAAAAAAGACACAAATGAACTTATTTACAAGATGGAGACAGACTCACACACACACAGAAAACTTATGGTTACCAGGGAGAACGGGGGTGGGGAGGGATAAATTGGGAGTGTGGGATTTGCAGATACAGACTACTATATTTAAAATAGATAAAGAGCAAGGTCCTACTGTAGAGCACAGGGAACTATGTTCAATATCTTATAATGGCCAATAATGAAAAAGAATATAAAAAGTATTATATATATCTATATATTTATAACTGAATCACTATGCTGTACACCAGAAATTAACACAACATTGTAAATCAACTCTAGTTCAATTAAAAAAGCGAAAAAAAAAAACCCCCAAAACTTATTACAACCCAAACTTGAAGATAAACGTTGTATCACGATGTATTGGGATCAGAGGCAAGGACCCCCCCCCCCACCATCATACTTATCACTGCAAAGTGCGAAGACAGCTTTGTGTTATAACGGAGCAGAATCAGAATTCTTTAACCCCCGAGTTCACACGGAGCGATCCTGACCCGTTCAGCGGCGCCGTGCCCAAGCACGTCCATTATACCTCTCCGTAATATCTTATTCAAAAACCAGCTGTTGGGAAGACAATCATAAAAGCATCCAGTTTACAAGAGTTTATTATGTCCGCCAAGTGGCTTCCAGGATTTTAATGCCTTTGTCGCACCTCGGGACAGATTGCTGATGAATTTCAAAGTACAAGCCCTACGCGGGATTTTCTCCCTACGAGAGGTTGGGGCAGTCAAAGCTAGCGGTGCATTTTATCGCACCGTTTCTCCTTGAGGGGACGCATGTTTCACTGTCACATTTCCAGAAGGTACCCCTGTTGGCAGCGTCAGGAAAAAAAAAAAGTATCTAATAAAATTTAGCCACATGCCTTTCTGAAAAAACTGATGACAGTGAAAACATTAAAAAAAAAAAAAAAAAAACAGAAAGAGAGAGAAAGAGGGTGACATGAATTTTGACTTTCCAGTGTATCATTTAAAATGAAAATCAGAGCAAAAGGACAAGAAAGTGTGTTCTTGCTTCTCGTTCTGGGAACCCCTCGCCCCCTTTGCTTCCAACCAAAAGCAAACCCGTCCTTGGAACCCTTCCGGGTGCAGGTATAGGGAAGCTGCGGGCAGATAGATCTTGGGGCCATCAATCGCGTGACGACCTCAGAAAAACTCGCATTGTGTATAGACTGCCAATGCGTGTGTTTCTCGTTTCTGAAGACTTGTTACAACAGCCATGACACGGATCGCTGACAACACGAAAATCACTGAGACTCCGAACTTGACCTGGACCCGCTTATTCACTGGGAAGAGGAACTAGGTCAGTCACAGAACAAAGTCGAAGGTAACACAGTGGGGGTCATCATGTCCAAAGGAAACACACCGCAGCGAAGTTTTTTTCACGAACAATTGTCCCAAATCCTAAAAGACACTGGGGTTCCCACGCGCCCAGGGCCGCCGTGCGGGGCACCGGCTTCCATCTGGTGAGGGGCGCGCGGGGAGTTCACGCGGTGGGCCACCACCTCCCGCGCCACCCCCGGGCTCTCCCCGCGGCTGTGGTCCCCTGACGGCGGCGACCCCAGGGGCACGCGGGGCCAGGGCGCGCGGCCGGACGGCCGCAGCAGCAGCAAACGCACGCAGCGACTCGCGGTCTTTCTGCGCAGGCAGGCGTCACTGCGCCCCAGCCATGGCCGGCTCGTGCTTCCACGCCATCGCGGGGCTGAGCCATTTATTAATTGTCTACTGTCTGGAGCTCCGCTCTCTTGGTCCTCACGCTTCCTTGGCAAGGCGACCCCACAGGGCCGAGACCTCCTTTGCAAACAGCGTGCAAAAGTCTCCACAGCCTGCAGGTGAGGGAGCTGGTGACCCCTGGCTGTCTGCCGCTGCGGGGTCTCCACGTACACTCGAAGCTCACCCAACAGCTTCTTCCCCCTTTCCCTTTCCTTCTTTCGCTCATACCACCAGCCTTTTTTTTTTTTTTTTCTTCCCTTAGCACAGAAGGAAAGCCACCCCGTCTTGTAAGTTTGACCAGACAAAAAGCGAGCCATGGGAAGGCCGGCGTTCATCCTGCTGACTGGAGCCCCCGTTCCTCTGCCCGTGCCCTGTCCCCTCCCCACGTTCCTCACCGGCCCTCAGGAAGGTCCTGCGGGAAATCGTAGCTCAGAACACGACTCTGTCAGCCCGGGCCCCTGAACACAGAAACCATCTCTGCAACGCCGCTCCGGGCAACCTAGAAAAACAAAAACAAAAACAAAATGCTGGTTTTAAAAGGCAGTGTCTGAGCTTCCTCACGAGAGAAGGAAACTTGACAATGCTGCTGTCGAATGAAGCAGGAGGGATGACACATCGTTCGGAGCCCCTGAAAGAAAGGTGGACGTGCCTTTGTCTGCCGGAGCATTAACCTTTGTGTGAAACATAAAGCCTGATGAGAACGTCCCTCGCCTCTGGAAGGCGGAAGAGGGCCACAACGGAAGCATTTCATGCCAAGGAGAGACAGACAGAGAATTGCACACGGCAAAAGCTAAGTTTAAAGAACACAGAGGATACGTGCATCCCCATGTTCATAGCAGAACTATTTACAATCACCCAGATAGGAAAGCAACCTAAATGACCATCGACAGACAAATGGGTAAAGACGCTGGGGTATATTTACACAATGGAATACGACTCAGCCCTAAAAAAGAATGAAATAACGCCATTTGCAGCAACATGGATGGACCTGGAGGGCATTGTGCTAAGTGAGATAAATCAGAGAGAGAAAGACAAATGCTGTGTGATAAAACTTATATGTGGAATCTAAAAATAAAACAAACGAGTGAATATAACAAAACAGAAGCAGACTCACAGATACAGAGAAAAAGTTAGTGGTGATCATTGGGGAGACGGGTGGGGAAGGGCAAGATAAGGAGAGGGGATTAAGAGACACAAACTACAGTGTATAAAATAAATAAGCAACAACAATATATTGTACAGCACAGGGGTTGGAGTGAATATTTTGTAATAAATTTAAATGAAGAATAGTCCATACCAATTGCAAATCACTATATTGTACACCTGAAACTAACATAATATCACAAATCAACCATACTTAAATTGAAAAATGAAACTGGAAATGTCAAGAAGGACATTATTTCTTATCATATAAATCAGCATTCATAAATGCATACAGTTAAAAAAAAAAAAAAGCCGGAAACAAGCTTTCAAAAGAGTCATCATTTTTTTTTAATCAGGAAACTGTTTCAGACAGAAACCACTCCGTAAATCCCATTTGCAACCACCGTTCTGTTTTCACCAACTCAAACTCCGTGAATGGTCTTCCAAGTACTTAAAAAGCCACCAGGGTTAGCAGACCACACCGTGGAGAAATAAGTTGCAATAAACGATGCATTTTCATAAGGGAGCTGAAAGGCTGTCCCCGAGCACAGCGGTGCTGCAGACTGGCTGCAGGTTTTGTTCGTTTAAGCGACCTCAGGCTGAGTGTGGCCGGATGGCTCCTTGCATGCACACCTTGCATGTGCCTTGACACGGGTTTGCGTGTGTTCAGTCTGTGCGCGTGCTGCGTCCCTGCATCCAGCAGGCACCCGGGTGCAGGGCTGCCTTCTCACCGTTGTAATGATGAGCGCGGAAAAGCGGGGCCATCATTTAATGCATCATTTGCTATGCAAATTGTATTTCACAGAGAATTGTTTGCTCTGACCTTTCTTGGACTTGCTGTTTCAAAGTGCTCTGTTCTTAACCTCTCAGAATGCAGTTCAAGTGTCTGAGCTGTGACTTGCGCACGTGCAGGGATGGTGGAGAGGACCCGCTGTGCGGCCATATCCATTTTAAACTCTGCTGTGTTTACTCTGCGAAGGCAGGAGCTCGGCCTCCCCGGGGAAGAGACAGGTTGGTGGGCGGGAATGCATCCTTCTGAGCTCCACACTTACCTGCACCCCGTGGTCTGTAAACCTTTTGGTCAGAAACTATCCACATGGCAGCAGGCACCCAATAGTTGAATATCATTCTACTTACAGAAGAAGGCAGGGGGCTTCTGTCTCTTTCTTAAAGATGGTTCTATTCATCTTGCTTTGTCCTTGGTGCCAAGCACAGGTCAGTCCCAGTGGGCGTTGGAAAAAGGAAATGGAGAAAAGATGGACAGAGGGAGGGAAGGAGGGAGGGACGGAGGAAGAAAGGAAAGAAGAAGGAAGGAGGGAGGGATGGAAGGAAGGAAGGAAGAAGGAAAGAAGGAAAGAAGGAAGGAAGATAAGAAGGAAAGGAAGGAAGGAAGGGGCAAAAGAAGAAAGGGATCTTATCTGCTGTCTTGATTATTATGAGCCAATTTTTCATAGACCTCCTTTAATTCCTGTCACGGTTAGTAGTAAACTTTATCGCAACTCAAGAGCATTTTATTGGTAGATGCTTGAATGAATTAGGGGCAATATCTGCATGACATAAGAGTCATTCCCTCTCTTTTTATAGCTCAGCAAAAATCCTAAATCTAGTGGAACACGGTGGTGAAATATAATGCTTTCCATCCTTCAGCTCGGCCAAAAAAAAAAAAATATATATATATATATATATATTTCAGGAGACAAAAATAAGGTTAGCAAAACCTGCCGGAAATTTATGTTTTCCACAGCCCTTCATCAGCGGCAGAATATTTGCAATCCTGTTTGGAGCGTAATTTACAAAGAGACGCGGACAAAAACAGTAAAATTCAAAATAAACAGCCGCTCTGGCCCTGTTGCAGACCTCCAGCTGTGTCCCAGGGCTTCACACTAATGGATTATTAATTACAACGCCCTCTGCATATTAAGTGACACCATGAAAATATTTTCCTTGCAAATGGGTCGTTTGTTAAAAAGAAGAAGAAAGAAAAAAAAACCCTGCAGTACCGTGATGAGATGGTCTCATTTGACAAGAAAGAGAAACTTTCTCATCTCCGGTGATTTAATCAAGTCTTCATATTTAAAGGAATGTGGAGAAATGTGGCTCAGAGAAGACTCAGTTAATGCTCTCCCCGAGAGAGACACCCTGTGACTGCAGATCCAGCGGGAAAGGTAAGAGGCCGTTTTGTGACCACCGTGCAACCCCCAGCGTCATCACTCCCTGTGACGGCCGCATACAGTGTCCCCCGCCCAGTGTGGTACCAGAGCCTAAGCTTTGGGCTCTCTGCTCCCCCTCAGCAACCTCACCGTCCAACTCAGTAGCTGAAGCATTGAAAGATCACATAAATCTTAAATCTCTCAGTAGAATTAAGGACTCTGCCTCCCTGGCATATGGCGCCCATGGTTTAAAAGACTGACTTACTGGTGTTTGACATTTTTTCCCTAAAATTTAATCTAAGCGTCTTCTTTGGGTTGGGGGGTGGTGCAATTGCGTCTTCTAGCATGGGTTTCCAAGAACTCAAGTGACACCCGAATGTGCCATACTTTCAGCAGCCTTTTCGTGAAAGGAAATAACGCCGTTGGTGGAATTTGAGCAGAAGAGGCTCCACAGCCATTTTGGGAGGATCTTATAGGTTCCCAGGAGTGAGCCTGTTTTCCTGGAGGAATTGAGAAGCTGGGACCCGACATGTGTGAGCAATCAATGCTGGAGGCCACTGCAAAATTAGAGATCGTTTACTCTGCAAGGCACTCCGTGGGTGTCCTCAGAAGAAACCTTCCTGCGCCTGAATCTTTGAGCGATTCCCTTTCATGGCTTCCGTTGCTGGGTTTGGCCGCCATATTGGTCTGGCGTTTTCAGAGCAGCTTGTCCTCAGCGCGGTGGGGAGATACTGCAAAAATCAGCTCTTCAGTGCATTTTCCCCCAAGCTTCGGATTTGTGCCCCCCAGCATTGGTTCCGCACTGGGGAATAATTTTACCCCCCAGGGGACATTTGGGGGTAGCTGCACACAGTTTTGGTTATCACAATGGGAGAGTAGGACTCAACGTAAACCACAATTTAAAAACAAAATATTTTCACCAAAAAAAGAAAAACAGGAAAAGAAAAGAAAACCCAATGGGGAGATTGTTAACTGGCATCTAAAGGAAAGCGTCTAGAGATGCCATAACGCACTGCACCAGATGATCTGGGGCCAAAATATCATGTAGTGCTGAGGTTGAAAAAACCCTGGTCCAGAAGAGCATTCCATTGCAAGTGGCAATTTGTCTTTTTTTAATACTATGTTTTGGTATCTTTATTACGGCAGTTAGGATTTTCTTATCCGGGGCAGCATTTCAAGCCATATAAACTTGACTGTCCCTAGAGGACTACTGCTCCCTCCTTGAAGTGGAAATGACAGTATTTTTGTTAGGAAAGGGAGTTGCACTGTCTCAGCCCATGATACCCAGCATGGGGACGGAGGGGTAAGTCCCCGATTTGTGAGCTTAAATGGGTAGCTATGGGGGCAGGGGGAGGTACAGCTCAAGTGGTAGAGCGTGTGCTTAGCACGCACGAGGTCGTGGGTTCAATCCCCAGTCCTGCCTCCAAAAAAATTAAATAAATAAATAAACCTAATTACCTCTGCTCACTGTCCCCCAAAAAGTATATTTTTATTTTTATTTTTTAATTTATTTTATAAGTTATTTTTTTTTTATAAGTTTTTTTTAAAAAAAAAAAAAAGGTAGCTATCTAATCTACCTACATCCAAATCTGATGGCATATAAAATAAGTCTCTTGCAGAATATGCTGAGTTTTGAATGCGGTCAGTCTGGCAGATGCCAGGACAAAATTGCTCTGTCTTTGCCATGGATGCACAAAGAAAGAGGATAGCTGTTGGCAATGGGTTAATTTAGAAGAGTAACATCATTTACCAAGATAGCTATTACTAATAAAAATAAATGATATTATTAACCAAGTTAATTTAAAATAATGAAATACGTTTTTTTTTTTAAATGTTCCTTAGCAAAGAAAAGATGCCTACAAAGTCTCAGTCCCAATTCCTCATGGCCAAATAATTATTTTATAAAGTTACAGTTGGGGAGGAGGGATAAATTAGGAGTTTGGGGTTAGCAGACACAAACTACTGTGTATAAAAGAGATAAACAACAAGGTCCTACTGTACAGCACAGGGAACTCCACTCACTATGTTGTAATAACCTATAACTGGAAAAGAATCTGAAAAAGAATATATATATATATGTATAACTGAATCACTTTGCTATACATCTGAAACTAACACAACATTGTAAATCAACTAGCCTTCAAAATATAAATACATTACAAATAAACAAGTAAATCAAAAAATCTAGAAAATAGTAAAATTATAACCAACTTCTTTGAAGTGGACAGAAGCAGACAGTCACCACCACGGACATGTTTTTCTTAACTTAAATGTCTTCATCTCCCCTTAGTTGCTGCAGATGAAGGAGACTAGAAGTTACCCTATGGGCTGAGCTGAATCAGTCTCCTATAAGCCCATGTCAGGGTAGCAAGAATGAATTTGATCAGTGGGACCCAGTCTTTCGTGACCTCATCTTTCCCCAGTTTAGTCCCCAAATAGAAACCCCAGGGGCTGAGCATGAAGTGTATAGACAGACACTAACCCCGACGTCAGCTGCGTCCTCTCGATATCCAGTCTCACTAACTGGCCCGTGAGATTACGACCATATGGCGTCTCTTCCCAAGGAGCCGGTCCTGAAGTGTAGACCTATATAGAATATGGACTGAATGTTCCTTCATTTACCCTCCACGTGCATCGCAGGAAATCAGGCTCCCCCGTGACTCTCCCTGCCCACAGGGTCATTTCCACAGATCTTAATGGTTAGTTAGATTAATTAATAGTTAGATTAATGGTCAGTCCTTTGCTGAGTCCATGTCTATGTTTTTTTTTCTTGAATAGGAGCATAAAGCAACGAACATCAGATTCTCCCCAGATCTGTTTCCACTTGATATTTGGAAACAACACAATTAAACCCTTGGGACTAGACCCAAAAGCCCCTGGGTTCTTGGAAAATTCCAACTGGGGAGACCCAAGAATGCAATGTGCACCTTCAGAAGGTTTCTAAGATGGCCCTCCAAGATCCCTGCCCCCTTGTGCACACACAACTTCTGCAAGATTCTCAAAACACTTATCTAGGAACCTCTATGAAGTGATTTGTAGATGCAATTAGAATCCCAAATCTTTTGACCTTGAGACACAGACACTGTGCTGTTCTGCCTCACCTCATTGCACGAGCCTTTTAAAGCAGAGAGTTTTCTCTGGCTGGTGGCAGAAGAGGAAGCAAGGGACTTGAAGAATGACCAGCACTCCATGTGCTGTTTCCCCTTAAAGATTAGAGAACGTCGCATGAAAAGGAATGTGGGTGTACTTTAGGAACTGAAACACGTCCCCAGTCTCATAATTAGTCAGCAAAAAAAAAAAAACAAAGGAAAAAAAAAAGGACTTCAGTCCTACAATTGCAAGGAACTAAATTCCACCAACAGCAAGAAGGGAGCTAGTGCCGGACTGATTTCCCCCGAGCTTCTGGGCGAGAACCCAGTCTAGCCAACAGCTTGATTACCAGCCTTGAGAAACCGCGAGCGGAAGCGATCCAGCCACGCCATCCTGGACTTCTGACCTGCGGGACCCGTCGACGCCGTCTGCACATCCAGGATGGGTGCTGTTCTAAGCTGTTCAGTTTGCGGCGATGCGTGACACAGAGTAGGAGACTTAACACGGGTGTGTTGTGAGCATCACACATGTGCCTTGGTGAACACTTTGGGGAAAAACAAAACAAAACAAAAGCTCCGTCATTCAGTAACGTGAGTCAAAGTGTCACCCTATTCCCAGGGAAATATATCCCCACGGACAGTGCAGATTCATGCAGCCCATGTCACGGATGGCTGCTCTTTCTGTAGGTTTTCAATTATTTGCACACAGAATTTGCTCCCGTCGCTACCAGTCTAAGCACAAAATTACCTCGTCTTCCAAAAATGAATGAAGGTTTATAGCTGTGCCTTGGGTTCACCGTGGTCATCGCCTTGGATGCACAACTTAGAGAGAAATTCATCAGTAATCATTAAGCATTTCGAGGCAAACTTCCCACGATACAAACAGTGCTCAGTGGACGAAGGCAAAGTTTTAATGGCCGCGGCTCCTATTCGTCAAGCGGATCCCACGAGTTGGCGGCGTGGTAATGGGGAAACCGACGTGAGTTACTGCTTAACAGGAATATTGAATCCTTAAATGAACTGTGCACTCTCATTTTTAATAGGAGCCAGCAGTAGCCAGGCATAATAAAAATAATTGAAATGAGGGTTCGGATCCATTAATCTGCTGAGAAGTGCCTTATAGAATAAGTGAGGGAGAAAAAGCAGCAAAATGTATGTGAGCGTCCGGGAGAGATGTCACTGGTGGCTAACGGTCCCAGCGCCCATCAGTAAGAGACTGAATGGTGTGGATAACGCAGAATAAAAGTGGAAGACAAATTTGTTCCCTGGAAGGACAGAAGAGACGATGGAAAGATGTGTCTCTCCATTGCTGGTGGGAGAAAAAAAAACTTACAATCATATGTACCTAATACACATCATTAATGAAGTGACAAAAACTCCTACTGAATGAACAGAACTCTTTTCTGTCCCCTGCCCTCATCCGTTCATGCCACGTGGAGCAGTATGTGTGGCTCTGTCGTAGGGTGAACACCTGCCATTGCCCCAGGTTGCATCTGGCCCTTCCTCCTGGGGTGTGAGAGGTACGTGTCCGCCCACCATCTTCACAGGTGGGTGAACAGTTCACCTTCCCAACTCCGTCCCGTCACCCTCTCTCAGCCCTTGCCAGGTTCCAGGTGGGCTTCTCCGAAAGGGGACACTGAGACGGATCCGGGGATCACGCAAGATATCTGTGAAAGCCAGAACGAGGGGGCAGGTCCGCCACATCTTTGCCAGCCCAGCGCGGAACGCTGAAGCGAGCTCTCCGCGTCTGAGCTGAGCCCCAGTGTTCTTTCCCTTTGCTTCTGGGGGATGTTTACAGGCCGTTAACCCGAGTATTGCTACGCAGCTCAATCTGCTCCACTGTCTCATCTCCTGGTGATTCATTAAATTCTGCTCGTGGAGTGAACGCTCACCTGCCAGAGTAGGTTCAAGAGTTAATTCAGGAGAATTGTCAGTTAAACAAACAAAAAAAAAAGCAAAAACAGAGTGGAGCCTTGTTTAGACGTTCTGTTTAACAAATAACTTCCTATCAGTCTTCTGTGTATTTTCATTCTCATGGGAACAAAAAAGCCCACTGCGCGTACTGTTAGTCCCCTTCGGGGTCACACGTCCTGAAGCCTCTGGGGCTCATCTCTTTGAACACCGTCATTGAGAGCTTCAAAAATAATGTCTGTTATTGAAACGCTTCAGCCAAGAGGCTGTTAGCATGTCCCTCAAACAGTCCTTGAAACTGGTCCTTGAATCCAGATTTCCCGGCTTAAGTGTGACCGTGATCTTCCGTAATTAATACACACCCTGTGTTTAACCCCAGGGTCCTGAAAATAAAGATACTTCTTGACCGAACACACCGGGCGCTGGACGTCTCCACGAACTGGGGGATGTGAACGTGCTTTGTAAACTTGAGCGGCTTAATCAAAGTGTGCGAGGACCCTGGAAACACTGGGAATGGAGCTGCAATTCTGGTTTTCTGTCACGCCAGCTACACAAGACTCCAGCTCACAGTCCTGTTAGGACTGGAGCCTTACAGCATGTTCCTTCACATTTGCTCACCCACAACCAGGACTCACAACGCGTCGGCGGCAGGAAGGTTGTGTGATTGGCGACAGAACCTGCTCTCCAAAATCTGCCCTGATTCCTTCCTGAGAGCAAGCTGTAGTCCTGTGCATTTGAGGCCGTCTGATCGTGTGTGTGTGTGTGTGTGTGTGTGTGTGTGTGTGTGCGCACGCGCACATGTGTATGTGTGCAATAGTTAATTTTAAGTGTCAACTTGCTGGGGCCAGGGGGTGCCCACAGTAAACCTTATTTCTAAGTGTGCCTTTAAGGGTTTCTCCAGATCAGATGAGCATTTGAATCAGCGGACTGAATAAAGCAGATTGTCCTCCCACCCCCACCATGTAGGTGGGCCTCGTCTAATCAGTTGAGGGCCCGGATAGAACAAATGTAACTAATATACATCAGAGTGACATATATATGCATGTGTTAGAATATTTAATAGGTGTTACCTGTAAGGATACATATCCCCAGGCAATGAACCCCCCCCCCACAACGCCTACATGCCTGTCTGTCTTTGCACTGTTCAACCCTGAGGCACCACCAAAACCCATTTGCGCATGGAGGAGGGGGCTGCCCGCTCACGTGTGCCCTTCTAAAAATGAGGTCTTTGGAAACAGGCACTCAGCAATAGGGGCCACCCCAACTTTTACGTCCTAATGAGAGTCGCACTCCAGCTCTCAACGCCAGAAAGCAAAGTCACTTCGAGTAAGAGCAAGGCAGCGAAGCTGGGCTGCAGGAGCGTCCCGCAGGGGCACGGTCCAGCCACGCCCGGGGCCGCGGGCGCGCCTCACCCGGAGCACGGGCGCATCGCCACGCGTGTTTCCTCACTAGTTAGGTTCCACGTTGTCTTTGCTTTTTCCTGATTGCACCATCCTTTTGATTATTATGCCCTTGGAAGCAAGCAAGCCTGAAGTGTGATCTAGAAACCGGAAAAGCTGTGCTTGAAAAAAAAAAAAACCCTGCTCTGACCGCTCATTGTCAATCCAATTGCCAGTGGTCATCTTAAAATAAAAATAAATTTAACAGGGCAACTCACTTTGCGCTGGAAGGTGACCCGGTGGCCCCAGCGATCAACTTACAGGCAGTTAGCACCGTTGTGTGAGTTGCTTTGATGACTGAATGCCGGGACTTTGCGGTCCGCTCACTTCGAACCCTCACCCACCGCCGACATCTCACTCACCAGCCATTTCTGTCGCTGGTCCTGTGCCTTGTCAACTCCACGGAGCAGAAACGTTTGTCTGATTTGCATTCCTGTGTTGAATGGTGAGGTTGAACATTTTCAATAAGGAACTCATAGTTCCTTTGTTTTTGTGCAGCGTGAGCCCGCCTGGTTACAGGGTGTGAACTCGACAAATTATGCCAGAGATGACGCGTCTGATTAAAGGTGAGCCAGGCAGGGCTGAGTAAAAACAGCAGAAAGGCCTCCACGACTGTCCTTTTTTGGCATCTTGAGAGGAGAGATGCATATCCATCCGTAGGCACGGACGATGCCAAGAACAAAGTTGCGTTAACCGTCTTCCACCCGATCATCGTGACAGCTGGTGCCGACAGCCCCGAATGTCTAATACGGAGCACGTGGGAACCGGCCTAGACTCTCAGCTTTAAAGGGAATATTCATCATCTCCGTAATGAAGCTCTGAAGACCAGCTCACTGATCAAAGAATCATAAAATAAAGAACGTGAGAGCTTGGAGGCCGTTCCTGATTGCATCTTTTTCAGCCCCTTCCTTCTTGTAGATGAGAAGCCCTTTGACTTCTCCACGGGCGGATTTAAAAACTTCCTGAACTCCTGCAGATCAGAGTCCTGAGATGGACATCGCACCCTGCAAGGGACTCGCACACACACACCCTTCTGCCACGACAAAGTCCTGCCTAGGCGTCGACTGGCTGAGTTTTCCCCACAGATGATTGCAGGAAGAGATGGGTCTTCCAAGTCAGGGATGTCGGTCGGGGCGACCGCCTGTTCAAGGTGATAAAAAAAATTTGCAAAACACCCTGCTAGCCTTTTCTCATTCAAAGTTCCAAGCGCCTACACTCATAACTGCTCCATATCACAAAGACGGAAGACGGAACCTTGTGCGTAAGTTACCACCGCCCGTTCACAGTGTGTAAGAACCGACGGGACGGTTTCTTCTGGATTTGCAGATACTAACTAATACATGTATCAAATAAATAAACAAGTTTATACTGCACAGCACGGGGAACCGTATTCAGTATCTTGCAGCAACCTGCAGCGAAAAGGAATTTGACAATAGACATACGTTCGTGCATGACTCAAGCCCTGCGCTGTGCACAGAAATGGACACAACGTTGCAAACTGACTGTACTTCAATAAAAATGTATTTAAAAACTAGAGTTTCTTCTGGATATTTCCTTCCACCTAACCTTGCTTGCATTGATCTAACACCTCTGTATTTATTGCTCATTCTTTCGTGACTCTGCATATAACCACACACCTAGCAATTAAAGACATGGGTCCCATCTCCACATTCGCCCGGGGGACCTCAAATCCCTAACTTTCACCTGCATAGTCCTCATTCTCGCCATGTTTCTAGCTTTCCACAGTAGACAAAGGAGACCCGCTCGTGTGCTTGGAGCATTTTGCTGTGTTTCTTCAGTACCGAACGCCACAGTTTACCACCACCCTGGCCTCCAGCCCTCCGCAAAACGGAAGCTGATTTTGTTTTGAAATGACAAAGCATCCACGGATGCGTTCGAACAGCCCTCTCCGCATCCGAGCTCAGGAAGTTGTCTTAAGGAAGATAAATGTCTCATAGGGGAACAAAGTAAAAAGTGGTGTTTTTTTTTGGTTTTTTTTTTTTTTGAGTTTTCAATCTACACCACCGGAATGGCAAAGGAGAAATGAAAGAGAGATAGAAATCTACTTGCTTCTGTGGACCAGAGGATAAAAATCAGAGAGCTTCTCCACATCCAGCCACTACGGGGCCAAAGTCCAGGTAAAGTCCAATGAGATGTGTCCCTTTTCCAGTTAGAAGGAATACCCTCGTTACCATAAAGGTTAAGCCTTCACACCCATCCAGCGTCACGGCTTCCCCGCAGCACCCTGAGCCGCCAGGACGCACTGCTCTCCTTCCTTCCCGGGTCCAGTGCGGGATCGGTTACCTAGAGTCGCTGACGGTGCACAAACCCACATGGTTAATAAAACCAGCTCCTTGCACTGCAAATCCCGAGAAATTATTCATCATGTAGGACTGAAATTCGGTACTTGTTGAACAAGAAATTCCCGTTTCCCGGAACCCCCTCTGCTGGCAACCATCCTTCTGGGGTTTTTATTTTCTTGCTTTTATAAATCTGACTATGTTATTTTATTGATTTTAATTGAAGTGCAGTCAGTTACAATGTGTCAGTTTCTGGTGTCCAGCACAGTGTCCCAGTCATGCATACACGTACATGTATTTGTTTTCGTATTTTTTTCCATTAAAAGTTATTACAAGATATTGAACATAGTTCCCTGTGTTATACAGAAGAAAATTCTAAAAAGTCTATTTTTTATATATAATGGCTAATATTTGCAAATCTCAAACTCCCAAATTTATCCCTTCCCACCCCCTTGCCCCAGTAAACATAAGATTGTTTACTATGTCTGCGAGTCTGTTTCTGTTTTGTAGATGAGTTCATTAGCGTCCCTTTTTTTTTTTTTCCCCACATATGAGTGATACCATATGGTATTTTTCTTTCTCTTCCTGGCTTAATTCACTTAGAATGATGATCTCTAGGTCCATCCATGTGGCTGCAAATGGCATTATTTTATTCTTTTTTTACAGCTGAGTAGTATTCCATTGTAGAAATATAACATAATTTCTTTATCCAGTCATCTGTGGATGGACACTTAGGTTGCTTCCATGTCTTGGCTATTGTAAATACTGGAGCTATGAATATTGGGGTGCAGGTGTCATTTTTGCATTAGAGGTCCCTCCAGGTATATAAAACTCTGGCTCCTTTTAGATGCTGCATGTAAGTGGAATCCTGCAGGGTTTTGTTCACTTGAAAACAATTGTTACGAGTGTGCATCTCATATTAGGTGTTCCTCCCACAGCAAAATGGAAACAAACGGATACAGGGAACTGTTTGGAGGTGCTGTGTATGTTTATGACCTTGAGAGTAGCGATGTCTGCAGGTATCCAGATTCCTCAAACTGTGCACGTTAAATGTGTGCAGAATTTTCTTTTCCCCAGTTATACATGAGTAACCCTTCGGGCGGGTATAGGGAAGGGTGGGAGGAAGTTACTCAGGACATGACTTGGCCATTGTAAGAAGGGAAATCTTCAGTGAAGATGCACATTGCAAAAATGAATACATTGTCTCCTTATCCGCCTGCTTGCCTGGGACCACGTCCCTGGGGAGGAAGCTCTGCACGCTTGGCAAGAACAAAGATCTTACACTGAGGGGCTTTCCCCACAGTGTGGGGGATGCGATGGCTTCATTTGGCGCATGCACGTGCACACATTCTAGAAGCCGATCTGCAAACAAACACTTGCACAGGTCGCAGGACGTGTGACGGGACAAAGGCGCTGCTGGGAAGACGGTGAGACGGGTTTCCGCCAGGTGGCACTCGCCTTTGTCCCCAGGGCTCCGCCGTGCCCCTTTCCTCTGCGAGAGCTCCGCCAGGCACTCCCAGCCCGTGCACCCTTTCCCCCGCCTCTCTGTCTGCACACGCTTGGCCCCAGCAAGAGCGCACGTCTGCCTTTACCCTTGCAGCTAACGAAGGAGCCAGAGGAAGTGGCAGCGTCTGCGAGGTTAATCGGGTGGCTGACCTGGGAGCTCAGCTAGGAGCCCTTCTGCCTTTCACATGTATAAGCAGCTTGTGCCTCCCGCAGCGCAGCCCCACTGCCCTCCCCCCCCCGCCATGGCCAGAACCGCAGGACCCATCCATCAAGACACCAAGAATCACTGTGGCTCTTTTTTTTTTTTGGTTCAGTTGGGAAGGAAGAGCTGGACTGCGCACCCTGGCTGTGTGCCTTTCACGGGACCACAGCTCCCTCTGTGGTCCAGATGCCTCCCCACTTACCCAAAGGATGATAACCAAACTGGGGGAACATTTGCTTTGCTTCTTGGCACCTTGAAAACATGCACCTATCAGATGCGTCTGGTCGTGCGGCAGAGGAGCTGGCTGAGTTCAAACTTGTAAGTCCTCTGTGGGATTTTTCTGTGTCAAAGAGCTGAATGCCCCAAAGAAACACAAGGAGTGCTTCTACTTACAGGGCGATTAGAAAAAGACATACATGAGTCAGTGTATTGCAAAAAAATCACACTGAACAAACGAGACCACTGTGAGTTGCGGGAGGGGTTGCATCACAAAGAGAATTTTCAGAGACGGGGCATCTTTCTAAGACAGGTAGGATTCGATTCCCAGGAACCTTGTGAGGAAGCGAATGTATCTTGGGTTTGGAAGGGATGTGAATCTCTGGGTGTGGGGTGTGATCAGAAGGTGGTCTGGTGTAAGCAGGCTTTTCAAGATGACCTCCATGATTCTTGCCTCCTGGTATGGGTGCCCTGGGAATTTAATGAGCTAGTCAGTGTCCTAATTAATTTGCACTATATACCCAAGGGGAAGGGATTTTGAAAATTTAAATATGGACCCTCATCTGGTCACTGGGAGTTGATGGAAGGGAGCTGATCTTGGGTGGGCCTGGCCTAATCGGGTGAGCCTTAGAACACGGGTCCAGATCTTCCCCAAGAGAGAGAGTCAGTGTGGGGGAGATTCTCCTGCTGGACTTGAAAAGGCAAACAGCACAGCCACGAACTGCCCTTGGAGGGCGTCTAGGATCTGAGCATGGTCCCCAGCCAACAGTCAGCAAGAAAGCAGAGACCTCCTTTGTGCGAGCCCCAAGACACGGATTTCCCAGACAACATAAAGGAGCTTGAAAGCAACACCTTCCCCAGGCGAGCCCCCAGGGAGGACGCAGCCAGCCGACATCTTGACTTCAGCCTTGTATAACCCTATGCACAGGACCCAAGCAAAACACTCCAGACCCCTGACCCAGGGTCTCAACACGTGTTGTTTTAAGATTCTAAGTTTGTGGTAATTTGCTCCGTGGCAATAGAGGACCAATATATAACAGGTTGATGTTTAAGATATATACATACAACTCAACAGTAAAATATCCAATTAAGTAATGGGCAGAGGATCTGAGCAGATATCTTTCCAAACAAGACATTCAAACAGCCAAGAGGCACATGAAAAGCTGCTCGACGTTATTCATCGTCAGGGAAATGCAAATCAAACTCAGAATGAGATGTCACCTCTCTCATGTTACAATGGCTGTTATCAAAAAGAACAGACGTAAGTGTTTGTGTAACAAGCGTATGCTCTGTTGGTGGGAATGTAAATTGGTGCAGCCAGCATGAAATATATATGTGGAAAAATTATACGTATTGTATATATGGAATATTACTCAGCCACGAAAAGAATAAAATCATGCCATTTACAACAACATGGATGGGCATCGTGTTAAGTAAGAGAAGTCAGACAGAGTAAGACAAATACTGGAAGATCTCCCTTATATGTGGAATCTTAAAAAAATATTTTAAAAAACCCAAAAAACACTAAACATAGATACAGAGAACAGATTGGGGGTTGACAGAAAGAGGGAGGAGGGAAGTGGGCCAATAAGTAAGAAAAAAAAGAAGAAAGAAAGAAAAGAAGGAAGGAAGGAAGGGAGGAAATGAGACCCAGAGGAAAATGGAGGACTTGTTCCTGACGTGATGGGTGGTGACAAGGACCTAAGACTGGATGGTGAAGAAAGATGAATGACCAAGTGAGGGTCCAGTTTGCAGGCTTTGAAAACGCAGAACACGACGTTTCTTGGTGTGAATGAAAAACCCCTCCCACCGTATCCATGCAGCCATCAAGGCATCACGGCGCAGCCGCCCTCCCTCCCGACCGTGAGCCCTGAGGGAGCTCAGGTGCACATAGAAGGAATGATTTCAAGGAGCCCAGACTTTTGCACCTTCCCACACGTAGAAAAGTGCTAAATTCCTTAACCTGAGATGCCTGGTTTTGTTGATTTAACAGTCATCTTTTGATGTTCCGACTACCTGGTCTTTGTTGCAACGACTTCGGTCTGTCCTGGGCCCCCCTCTACCTCTTCGGAGCCGTCCCTCGGAGCACCCTGAGAAGCTGTCTCCCGGGCTTGCGGTCCTCAGGAAGTCCACCGAGTCAAACATCGTTCTCAACCTTCACACTGTGCATATTTGATTTTTCAATCAACATTTGCA
This sequence comes from Camelus ferus, assembly GCF_009834535.1. Classification (NCBI taxonomy): domain Eukaryota; kingdom Metazoa; phylum Chordata; class Mammalia; order Artiodactyla; family Camelidae; genus Camelus; species Camelus ferus. The sequence continues at coordinate 11,801,140 of NC_045732.1, forward strand.
TTCCCGTTTTTCTTACTGTATAAACTACCCCCATAGCATGAGCAGACCTTTATTGTGAGAAAGATTGAGTTGACAGCTTTATTTAATCTAACATTTTAGAGGAGCCTTGTTGGAACCACGTCTGATTTCGTTTCCCCGTCTGCAAGACTGGCTTGGGTGAAGTGCCCCTTGCGTCGCTGACGCTGAAACGCTTCGAGAGCCCGCTGGAGGGGGTTGCGGATGCCACGCACTTGGTTCTCAATCAGAACTGAAGCCCTAGAAGGTTGGGTCTACATTTGCATTCGTGATTTTAACTGCCTAGGAGCCTGCCCTGCCTCAGCTCTCACCAGCATCCATTGCACACACACACACACACACACACACACACACACACACACACACACACACGCGCCAGCAGCCCCGTGATAACATGACAACCTTCTAGGTCCTTCACAGAAGAGGTTGCTTTCCCTTCTGCTGGCTTCTTAAAAGCACCATCCTTGGGTTCTTCTGAAAATACATTGACCATCTAAGTAATGAAATTTTCATCTCAGGGAAAGCAAGTGTGTCCGTTCTTTTTTTTTTCTCTTTGACTGTTGCTCATGTGCAATTTTTTAAGACCCAGAAGAGGGAGCCCACGGCCATTGTTCTTGGCGTGAAACGTTCGCTGTACAGGAGACACGGGCTGTACTGCAACCGCCAAGCACACAGGCATCCATCACCGAGAATCAGTCCTACCTTGCAACCCGCTTCTGCTTTCAGAGCCTCAGGGCAAGGGAAGGCTCTCCTGTTGGTGGAACAAGAAAGCCCTCTTTAGTCTAGTCAGAAGCTGGGATAATTTTCAGGAAGACGTGGGCGCGAGGACGTTCCACTCTCTTGCAACAAAGGACAAAAGATGAACTCTTAAAGGATTAAGGGTTTTCATGAAACTCTTGATAATTTCCACAAAACTCTTAGTGAATTTCCAACGTCACAGAAAATGATTTAGAGGGTTGAATGTTCTCCCTTCGATAGCAAATCATCGGGCGTGGAAACTCAAGATTTCAAAGCATGTTCTCCAGTCACTTCAGTGATGGGCTGGGGTTTCATTTCACGCCAGAGGTGGACCTCCGCTGGCTCCTTGGAGTAAATCTTCGTCAGAAAGAGTCTAATTACTGCCATATAAAGTTACATGCCTGGTTAAATATATATATATATATATATTTATAAATATATAAATAAATAAATATATATATATATAGTGAGAAAGAAATGTAAGAATTGTGCAATGCAAAGACAATGATGCACTGGATTTTGCGATGCATGGTCCTGCAAGGTGTGCAAACAGCTTTAAAGCAAAGAACGATTCCTCCCACAGGGAACACTGGGTCTACTTTTTATATATTTATGTCTCTCAGCGTATCCATTGACATCTCTCTGAAAGTTCTTTACATTCAAAGACAAACATGATGGAGGTATACGATTCTACACCATGAAAGTGCTCCTTCCGTTTGGGAAATAAAGCCTGCAGAATATTATTACATTATTACATTTTTTTCCCGGTGTTGAACTCTTGTGGCATCTTCTCTGCAGGTAGCTGGGTATAACCCTCACATCTGTGTTATGAACCCATCTAGATGTAACTTCACTGTTACAGGAAGCTCACAGATCCTAAAAGGAGGTTGTGTTCTTGGGACCTGAGCGTTTTGCAAGGAATTTAAAATAAAACCTCTTCTACTTTTTTTTTTAAATTGAAGTATAGTTAATTCGCAAGATTGTGTTAGTTTCACAAAGTCTACAGCCAAGTGATTCAGATAAATATAAACATATATGTTCTTTCTTAGATTCTTTTTCATTGTAAGTCGTTGATTATAGTTCCCTGTGCTGTGCAGTAGGTCCAAAACCTCATCCGTAAGCTGAGGAATTTCCAGGAAGCCAGACAAGATATTACCTAGCTTAGACCTATTTTCAACTTCTTTATGCAAAAAAAAAAAAAAAAAAAGTGGAAATCATTCGTTCAGCAGAATTCAAGCAAACACTCTTCAGCGATGAACACAGAGAGGGCAAAGAATGGTTCCTAAATCCCGAAAGCAAAAACGAAATAAAACGAAGACAGCGTCCCAATTTCCAGCGTAGTTTACTGAAGGGCTGCATTTTCCATCTGACAGCATTGGGTGACGGGGAAGGACACAGAAATGCATTTATTTTCAATCTCCACGTCAAGACCTGCGTGTGTAACTCAGAGAGAATCAGAGATTGTGAGTTTGGAGAAATGCGTGCAAGTCGGTGGTGGGGTGAAAAACTCCAAAATACATGGGTGTTTTGTTTAAACCTGTGAGCGTAGGCATTGAAGGTCCGATGACTCCTTCCAGGTAAAGTTGGCGCCACCCAGCTCCTCAGTGCCGCTGACCCTGCTCCGCCACATTTGGAATGTCCTTCCTTCTGGAAACGTTTTCACAGCCTAGACCCTGCTTTTATTTAATGCGTGATTAAGGCCATCTCAGCAGAAACAGATCTTCATCCTTTCCAGAACTGTTTGGGGTTCTGGCAATATTACGGGTCATTTTTCAACAGAGGGATGGGGGAGAGGGCACAGCTCATGGGTAGAGTGAGTGCTTAGCATTACTAATCTGAGGCGTCCATCCCCAGGACCTCTGTTAAAAATAAATAAATAAAAAGCTAATTAACTACCCCCCCCAAAGGAAAAAAACTAAACAAACAAAAACAATCGACAGGGGAGATGGCTACAATGCCTTTGGGAAATTCAAAAATAATTTCCAAGATACATTTTTGACCCACGGCATCAGAGACCAGAAGGAGTAAGACAGGAGGAACTGACACAGCCATTTTGCATGTCGAATCTTCTTTGTAGCAACAGTGTTCCTGCAGCACATCTTCAGGTTTTATCAGCATGCTGAGGACAGACAGTCTCAGGGCAGCAATGTCCTCGTATTTGCCTTTGACAAATCACTTACCCAGTTCACCCAGTTAACATAAGTGGCTTTGGGAATTGCAACAGGAGAGCCAGCCGCATTTTACACATTTTGAGTTGTTCCAAGATCAAGACAACAGTTGAACTATTTACAGCAGCCAAGGCATGCAAGCATCCTAGATGTCCATGGACAGATGACTGGATAAAGAAGTTGTGGTGTATTTATACAATGGAATACTACTCAGCCATGAAAAAAGGATAAAATAACGCCATTTGCAGCAACCTGGATGGACCTGGAGATGATCACACTAAGTGAAGTAAGTCAAACAGAGAAAGACACATATTATCTTGTCAGATATAGGTGGAACCTTAAAAAATGACACAAATGAACTTATTTACCAAACAGAAACAGACTCACAGACATAGAGAACACACTTACAGTTACCAGAGGGGAAGGAGGGCAGGGAATGATCAATTAGGAATTTGGGATTAGCAGATACAAGCTACTGCATACAAAACAGATAAACAACAAGGTCCTACCGTACAGCACAGAGAACTATATTCAACACCTTGTAACAAACTATAACGGAAAAGAATAGAAAAAAGAATATATATATATATATATATACGTATAACTGAATGACTTCGCTGTACACCAGAAACTAACAAAACACTGTAAATTAATTATAGTTCACCAGAAAAAAAAAAAAACAAACAGCTGATCTGTCCAGCAAGAGATGTGGGTCTCGCCGGCTAGCCACAGAGGACGGAGGCTTTGGGAGTTACACGTGATCTGTTGACCAGGTAACGCCAGCCAAGTGGAAGTCAGCGAGTTTCCCCCCAGTTTGCGGGGGGTGGGTCATCCCAGGCTCACGGTTAGACCCCCAGCTGTCGCTGCTGCTTCCTGGGTGCCGCCCCACACGTCTCGACCACTTGCGCCAGAAGACGTCCTCAATTTCAAATGCGTGGTGACTGATGGCTGTGGGTAACAACATGCCACAGACTTAAAAGAATGCTCTTTTCCTGAGAGACTGAATATGGAAGTAGACTATGGATGGGCCAGTCTATAAAATGAGACCTGTGACCCACGACTTGCAGCCGCCAGCTCCAGACCCCAAGCCCTGATGCAGAGTGACCCGCCTCCCGTAAGTCAGACTTGCAGGAAACCTCCCTGGCATCTCTGGTCCCAATGCCGGAGGCTCAGGAACTTCTCAAACCATCAACCCCAAATGGGTAGGACTTCATCGACAGCACACAGCTTCCCTGTGGTCTGCTTCTGCTTCTGCTTCTGACTGAGGACCAGGCACACCTGATCCTACCCGGGCACCGCGGTGAAGGTCCCCACCCCTCCGCCGGCCTCGGAGGCTCTGCTGACCTCGACGGCTGGTGGCCGACTCCCCCATTCCGGCAAACGCTCAGCCAACACGCTTGGCTCGCTCTCGTCTGGGTGACCTTCATTTATTTCCACACTCAAAATGCGTCACAGACTTAAAACGCAAACACTAAAACTATCAACTTCCAGAAGAAAACCCAGGAGAAAAATCTTACTGAATTCAGTGTCCACCAAGATTTCTTAGGAAACAGAAAGTGTGAACCACGTTAGAGAAAGAAAAAAAACCCTGATGAATTGGACTTGATCAAAACTAAAAACGCCTGCGCTGTGAATGACATCGTGAAGAAATGGGGAAAAAGCCACACAGTGGAAGAAAATTCTGCATAAAACATTTATCCTGTTGGCGCAAGGATGGTGTATTCAGTACGCATTCAAGAACGTGTAAAGCAACTCAATTATAAAAGGCAGACAACCCAATACACTGTTGACTGGGTGTCTGAGCAAACACTTCACGCACAAAATATCTATAAATGGGGGCAACAGGCAGGTAAACCAAAGACACTCAGCACCGTGAGTGACCGGAGTGCTGCAAATGGCAGTGACAGTGAGCTGTACACACTTTTAGGTACGAAGTAAGCTGAGGACCTAGGGTGCAACACGGGGCATATAGCAAAATTTTTATAATAACACTAAATGGAGGATAATGTTTAAAAATGCCAAATCCGTGTATGGGACACCTGTCACTTATAGAACATCAGACAGCAACTACCCTTCAATTAAAAAAAAACTAAAATACAGTCAGTTACAATGTGACCATTTCTGGCAAAAAAAAAAAAAAAAAATTTTTTTAATAAATGAATAAAAACGACAGGGAGATACCAACACAAAACCAGGAGATTGAATAGAAATTTAAAAACCGGACAGTAATAAGCAGTTGGATGTGGACCACAGGCTACGATACGTCGATGAAAAGAATAAAATAGAATAATGACTGAAAAATCGTGCTCGACACGAGAAAAGGACACAACATTGTAAACTGACTGTAACTCAATAAATTTAAAAAAGAGAGACTTAAAAAACACACACACACAAAAGTAAAATAAAATAAAATTAAATTAAATTAAAATTAAAATTAAATTAAATTAAATAACAAAATAAAATGACAGATAGCAACACCCAGCCACTCAAGAATAAATAAAAATTTAAAAAGCAGACAGTAGCAAGCATCGGATGTGGACCACCTGGAGTCCTCACACCGTTCCCTTTACAACTCATCACCAATTCACCCGCTCAATCGCACGTGAGACTTTCTCAGGAAAACGCTCAACGTGTTCAAAAATCATGTTTCTGCAGGGAAATAGAAAAATGCTGGTGTTTGGTGCCATCTAGTGGCTGCAAGTGTCCATTGCGCCTCAGAGCACCTCCGACAAAGGGAACAGACGGTCGTTTTTACCATCAGCGAACACGGAGAATCGTGTTTTCAGAAAAGACTGTGAACCCGCGCTCAAAATACTGAGACTTGTATTTTGTTTAATTTCAAAATCCTTTTTATGTATTTATTTGTTCATTTTTAATTGAAATAGAGTCGATTTACAATGACACCTGTATTTCTTTCTGAATACCTGACTTAATCGTGTCAACTGAGTTAAAAAAAAAAAAAAAGTGCAACGTAAAAGGTGCGAATTCTGTTTTATTTGGCAGACTTTCTGAGGCCGTAAGCCTGGAAGGCAGCCTCTCTGCACTGAAGAGACTGGGAAGGAGCCAGGATATATGCATTTTTGCAACAACAACAAAAAAATCCCAGGTAGTCGGAACATCAGGAGATGACTGGAATTTAAAGAAAAACCAGGCATCTCAAGTTAACAAATTTAGTGCTTCTCTTTGTGTGGGACGATCCAAGAGTCTGGGCTCATGGAAATCAGTCCTTTGCTGTGAACCTTAGGGCCAGCGTCCTGTGTCTCTCCCTCCGGAGTCCCCTCCGAGGGCACCGCCTGGGCAGCTGCAGTGGTTGCTGGCTTGAGACCCTGGGATCAGGGCACGTGTTAGGCTGAGGCTGTGTTCAAGGGACAGAAATAGCAGCGACAAGAAGATGCCTTTCTCAGCACAGAGACACAACAGGGGTGTCCAGCAGAGCTGCTCAAAGCCGCTGATCATTCTAGCTGGCTGACTCCTCTGGATCGATCCAGAAGGACAGCCTTCACCAAAGTGTTCATTTGTTTTTATGGCCAGTAGCAGACTCTTGCGGGAAAATGTCAACCTTCACAGCCACACGTTTCCCAGGAGAGATCGGTCCTTGGACACCCAGGTCCTTTGGCTTTCCCACTCATCCCGAAAAACCAGCTCACAGCCACCCTCGTCCTCCCCACAGTGCATCTCACGTGGGACGTGCCCACCTCAGACCTTGCGGCCTGCCATCTGTTGATCTGGAAAAAGGCGCCTGGAATCATGCATTATTTTGACCGGTAACTGATGAAGAGGACCTGACAGCAAGCTTCTCCTCTGTGTCTGTGTCTCTCCTCTTCTGTCTCTTCTAAGGACACTGTCCTTGGATGCAGGGCCACCTCCTCCAGGAGGACCTCCTCTCAGGTCCTTCACGTCATACCATATGCAAAGACCCTTTGTTGAAATAAGGTTGACTCCACTGGTTCTGGAAGTTACAGTTTGGACTTCTCTTTTTTGGGGGGTGGGAGGTCGCTATTCCATGCAGTACATCTCAGTAAGGAATTCACGCTCCAAATTGCCATAGAAGTCTCATATTGGGCAATATCCACTTTAAAAGCTGCAACAGTCACTCTCCCTTGCTTGACTGTATCACACGTTCTCCTCCTGTATCCCTTCGTCTTGCTCTCTTGCTTTGCAAGACGACACCATATTCTGTTTTTGTATAACTTTGTGTGTGCCTGACTCCAGATCCCACATACTTCTTTTTATTTAATTTTATTTTATTGAGTTATAGTCATATTACAATGTTGTGTCAGATTCCAGTGTACAGCACAATTTTTCAGTTATACATGAACATACATATATTCATTGTCACGTTTTTTTTTTTTTGCTGTGAGGTCCCACAAGATCTTCTATATATTTCCCTGTGCTACACAGTATAATCTTATTTATCTATTCTGCACATATATGCCTGTCACTTTCTACAAATTTCGAACTCCCAGTCTGTCCCTTCTCACCCCCTGCCCCCTTGGCAACCACAAGTTTGTATTCCATGTCTATGAGTCTGTTTCTGTTTTGCATTTATGTTCCTTTTTAATTTTGTTTTTAGATTCCACATATTTGAAATCTCATATGGCATTTTTCTTTCTCTTTCTGGCTTACTTCACTTAGAATGACATTCTCCAGGAGCATCCATGTGCTGCAAATGGCGTTATGTTGTCAGTTTTTATGGCTGAGTAGTATTCCATTGTATAAATACACCACCTCTTCTTTATCCAGTCATCTGCTGATGGACATTTAGGCTGTTTCCATGTTTTGGCTATTGTAAATAGTGCTGCTATGAACACTGGGGTGCAGGTGTCTTTTTGAAGTAGGGTTCCTTCTGGATATACGTCCAGGAGCGGGATTGCTGCAGACATCACACACTTCTTAAGAATAAACCCAGACTTTGTTTCCCAGTGAACCCCTGCAATACCTTGCCCAGTACCCAGCACATAACGTCTGGCCATTTGACATGAATTTATCCAAACCATAAGCCTTTCATTCTTTCTTTCTTTTTTTTTTTTTTTTAAGAACAATAGCTATTTTTTCCCCACATCATTTCAGACTCATTCTCCAGTTACGCATGCCCTTTAGGTGAATCCAGGGAGGGTTTCAAAACCTTTTCTCATTTCATACATCATTTGCCGAAACGCCCTTTAAAGTGGAACGGAACACGAGGCTTTAGGAAAACAAAATTCTGTAGAAAATAAATTACCTTCGTCCTTCGTCTGGGGGCCCAACGCTCTCACCGTGTTCAGGACGACAGCCGAAGTGCAGCTGCGCGGGGGCCGCCGTGACTCCCACGAGAGCCCCGGGGCGCAGCCCCACAGCCAGGCTCCCTCTCGGGGGTCCCAAGGAAGGAGGAAGTTTTCATGGGGGACGCAGGGCCAGGGCGCATGGCACACTGTCACCTGATCTTGCTTCACTCAATCAAAATCAAGTTATCCTGTGTAGGGAAAAAAAAAAAAAAAAAGAAGAAGACACATGTGCTGTCAGTTAGGGTTAATGCGAACGGCTTTAGTGCAGGAGTCCCGCACCCCAGCGCCGGGCACCGGGCGCCTGTGCTGCGCTGCTGCGGCGGGCCTGGCCCCGAGCCCTGGCCTTCTCGCTCTGGGGCCAACGCGCCTGCCGCGACCTGTCTCCCGGTTCATCAGGGTGTCACCGCGTGATCCGGGGGCACAGGGCGGAGAGCGTGGGTCCTCCCAAAATGTGGGCTCGATTGCACCCACCCCCTGCGCCGAAGTCACTCATCCCCGGCCTCCCCCAGCTCGGCGCCCCGGGGTCCGTGTCTCGGAACTGTCCCGAGCTATGGTCCTCAGGAAGTCTCTGAATAAAACTAAAAGTCCCCACCCTCATGCTGAACATCTTTTATTCCAGCAAGCAGAGTTTTGGGAACTGAATAGCCCCTACTCATGCACTTTCCAAAAAAAAAAAAATGTATATTTTAATACTTTGCTCACCCTTAGAGCTGTTCTTGGCAGGGCTGGAAATGGCTGCCCTGTGATGTCTTGTTTTCACACACTTGACAACCTGCATGGAATGAGCGTGTAAAGTCACATCCGTGTGGGCTAAGCAAGCAAGACCCCAGGCCGGGAGTTGCTAAGTGTTGCCTTGCATGTCAGCATTTGCCCTGCAGACGACCTTCACAGAAAAGCAATCGCGCGTTTTAGAGATGGGTTTACAACGAACTCCCCTCGAGACCGGACGATCAGAACAAGACTTGGCAGCCTGGCCGTGAGGCAGCCCTGAACACGTGCACCCAGGGGCCCAGAAAACGCTTCAAGTTCCTTTTCGTTCAAAGAGAACGGCTTGTACTTTGTATCGATATTTCTGAAGTAGTGGCTTCCCTTGTCGACTGAAAAAAAAAAAAAAATGTGCAGCATGAGAGCTGGGAGCTAAGTTTTATTTGGGAGCAAAATGAGGACTGTAGCCCGGGTCACTCTGGGGAAATACTCCGAACAGCTAAGGGGGCAGGCGAGTGTACGCGTGAGCTCGCTGAAGGGAGCGGCGTGCCGGCAAGCACACACGTTTTGCAGAAGGCTGCTGCCGGCCTCGTGAAGGCCACCGCTGGTCGCAAGGAGCAGATGACTCGGTTAACGATGTTTAGCGCTTCTCTCGATATGACACGTTGCAAGAATTCAGGCTCAGAAAAATAGTTGCCTGAAAATCTCTCACCGCCGCAAGGTCTGATCTGCTAGTTTGACCCAGAACTCAGAGCAACCCATTCCTGACCTCCACCCTGGACGCCTTTCGTTCGTGAATACCAGGAAAAGTCTCTATAACCAGCACCTCTGCACAGAGAATACCAAATCAGTGATAGGACGGAAAAAAATACAGAATTACAAAATAACAGAGCATTCAGAATCGAGAGGAATACCCCGGGGAAGCTTGTAAGCCTTTGAAATTCCTTGATAGTTCGTTGTGAGAGCTCGTGTAGGAATGGGGCCACTGGCGTAGCCAGCCAGCATTTATCAAGTCGGCTTAATTCTCCCCAAGGGGATTTTTAATAAATATTTAATTAATAATTCCATTCTCACCTTTTGTCCCACTATCTTCCCAAGATACATTTGGTGACAGGCACCACATGTATATATTCATATCATCTTGAAGCAATATTGTATTCTGAAGGCGTCTCTGAGCATTGCAACACTTTCTTGTGTCTCAGTTTTTCACAAATCATATTCGAGACACAGCCAAGCCTTTTTAGTCATCGAGGAGACACGAAACACACCCTGAAAGACGAAAGCTAAGAAAATGCCCCCGCTCTGATGCACGGTTGGCGGGAGCAAGACACTTAATAGTCAAAGAAGTGACTTTTCCCACAAAAAAAAAGACATGCACCGACATTGGTGGAGTCATTGGTCATTATCGCCGCGAACGGGAAGCGACCGAAGGTTCACCAACAGAGAACAGGTCAATACGCTGCGCTATTTTCATACACAGAAGTAGGTCCAAGCAATGAAAAGATAAGAAATATTGAACGAACCTAGAACTGGACAAAAAGAGTAACCGTGAAGCTTAAGAACAAGCAGAGCAGACTGACAGTTGTAAAGACGGGGTTTTCCGGTGCTTCGGAGATCCCTGAGTTGCCAGAAATGCGCTGTATCTGAATCCGGGTGATGGTTACATGAGGGTCTACACGTAACGCTCCATCCATGGGTATGTCTCCCTGTATAAGTCGCACCTCAATCAATACGTTTTTTAAAAACAAAAAAATACAGAAAAAAATGTATCATTTCAAATTTTTAAAAGGAGAGATGAGGATGAAAAAGATGGATTCTTCAAACTACAGACTGCTGAATTTTTTTCTTTTTAATGCTGGGTCCCAGCAGAATTCTGGAATTATTTCATAAATAAAATAATGTTTCTGAGAAATGGGAGTCATTCTGGATTCACTAGGAGCAGGTCACACTGAGGTAACGTGCTTCATGATATATGCAGTAGACTAGCTGCGCATGTCTGTTGTCAGTGCGGTGATGGTTAATTTTATGTGTCAAATTGATGGGGCCATGGGGTGCCTGAATCGTTGGCCAAACACGATTCTGAGTGTTTCCATGAGAGTGTTTTGGATGAGGTTAACATTTAAATTGGTAGACCGAGCCGAGCAGATTGCCCTCCCTCGTGTGGGTGGGTCTCATCCAATCAGGTGAAGCAGTCAATAGAACAAAACGGCGGACCCTCCCCAAAGCAAACGGGAATTCTTCCTGCCTTTGGACTAAACTGAAACATCAACTGTTTCTGCTCATGAGATCGTCACAAGTTTAATCACAGAAATAGAATCAAAAACTCCTGGGGAAGCATGAGCAGACATACCAACCTTGCACCCAGAACCTTCTAGTGCATTGCCAAGATTAGCAGGGGGGTTGGGGAGAGGGGGGTCCTTTGGAAAGCTGGTTGCACAGTGACAACAGATCCAGGACACGTAAGGTCAGCACTGCCCCCGTCACTGTGGGGGGACACAGAGGGAGCTGGCTGCATTTTCAGAGCCAACTCAGAGTACCCATATTCACTTTTCTAACTGCACGTTGCTTTGAAGCCCTGCGTGCCTATCACAGACCGCCTGAACCCTAAGTGTGTTCACGACCGTGACAAGCAGCCCTCCACTTCGTATGGTCTGTGGGACACACTTCCTGCAGTTCTCTGAAGCACGGGGTCAGGAAGGCGGTATGGATGACATAAAACAGCGCCAAATACGTCCTGCAAAACTGACCCTGTTTAAATAAAATTGCATTCATGTCTTCAAGTGGGTAAACCTTTCTCTCATACACACACACACACACACACAATCTGTATCCTTCTCCTTGGGAACCAGTCACTTTTGTGTCCTCCCTGGTTAAAACCTGTCGGCCAGGAGAGGTGGCTGCATGTGGGGGGGACCCAAGGGGTGCTGTTCCCCCATGGAAGCCCCAGGCTGTCAGGAGAGCAGCTCCTTAAAGGCTTCATTTGTTTTCTCGCAGTCTGACGGCTCATTTCTTAGTGAAACCCCCTAATGTCTTGTCAGAGGGAAAAGAGGATGAATCCTGTTTGAGAGGAGCCTATGAAGGATGGTTATGAATTGAAAAATCATAAAGAGAAGAAGCAGAAAGCCAGGCAGTGTTCTTCACCCGTGCGGCAGCCAGATGGCCCCTTAGGCAAATGCAGGGTAAGCTGTCTGCACACACGGGGTGGATGCATCCCGTGTTTACACCTTACAGCCTGAGCCCCGGTGCCCCATCACACTTTGCATGGTTCATAATATTTGTCTTTGGCTCCCGAAACTCCTTAAGTTAATATTTCATCTCAAGCAGATCTCTTTGTTAGCCACGAGAAGACCTTCTGCAACTGGAGCACAGAAGTCATCTTCTTCGGTGAGTGGAAAAGTGCTTTTCTTTGACACTGGGTTGCAACCTTCCTTGAGCTCTGAGCCAGGTGGAACCCCAGGGCTCAGACGACTGGGCGCGCCTCGCCGGGGCTCACATAATTAACTCTCCGAGATGTGGATCTCTCATGGGCGCAGGGACACTCTCTCAACCACCAGGAGGAAGAAACAGCTACGATTTTCCCTGCTAACCCCTCAGGGCCCACAGGCAAACTTTATGATTAACCTACGTGCAAAATAAACACAGTGCTTCCGTATCAGGAACCTATCTGCATACGGGGAGACTTAAAACATGATCAACCAATACTTCAAGGGTTCAACGATCAGATTCTTAACAACGTGTTCACTTGACGTAAGAAAATACTCATTCTGTTTTTCTACTGTTGACTGAAAAAAAAAAATTGCAAACCGAAAAGCTGAGAATTATGCTTTATTAGGACTTACTGAGGACTTCCAGCCCGGGGGGGACAGCCTCCCAGATGGCTCTGAGGGACGGCTCCGAAGAGGGAGGGGAGGAGCCAGGATATATAGGAGCTTTACAACCAAGACCAGGCGGTTGGAACATCAAACAATTACTGTTAATTAAAGAAAACCAGGCATCTCAAGTTTTAGCACTTCTCTGTATATGGGAAGGTGCAAAAGTCTGGGCTCATTAAAATCAGCCCCTTGACCTGCACCTTCGCTCTCTAGGGCCAGTGTCCTGAGCTTTCCCATCCTGAGTTCCTTCAGGGAAACGCTTGCCCTCCTGGGTGCCCTTTACCCCCCACCGGCTGCGAGAGCAGAGAGAGAAACTGGGGGCCACGTGAACCCAGGGAGCCGAGGGAGGGATGGCAGGCCCCCAAGTTTATCGTTTCAGTCCCCGCCTTTCCTGTCCGCGGGCTCGGGGTCGCAGCGGCCCTCCAGCGATGCTCTCCCAGCATCCTTCCCGCAGGTGCAAATGCCAGGCTTACCCGGGAAGCCAGGGGCTTTCTTCCTGAGGCCCCTTTTCTCAATCACATACACACACACACACACACACAAATCCACCTAAAGCAAGAAACCCTTGCAGGCGCAGACTGGTGCCAAAGAAGACTCATTTCACAAGCTCTGCGGTTACCTGTCTCCCAGGGGCCAGGGGACCTCGCCCCGCCCCACCATCACCTGCAGAATCTCACTGGTTCCTTCAAAGCCCGGATTCGGGGGGTGGGGTGGGGAAGGGGAGGGACCCACCTGTCTGCAAAAAAAAAAAAGAATAGGGGGGGGCCAGCCTTCTGCAGACAGATTCATTCAGGGCCCGTCTTCAAAAGGCTCGGCTTGAAAGGTGGGGTCACAGGTCCCCTTTCCAGGGCCCGTGTGGGACGGGACCGGGAGATTGGGTTCCATCCCAGGCACTTCTGCTTTGTTGGGAGAACTCCCCGGGGAGCCCAGAGGAGCCAGGTCCCTCCCGCAGCCCGACAGGCTCCCTCTTCTCTTCTTTGAGGCCTTTGGAGCGGCCTCCCGGGGAGGCGCACTGCGTGGCCTCCATTTACACAGCATCTTTGCAGAAGCCGGTGGAGAAAAACATTTATTGGGCGGGGGGGGGGGGCGGAATGAGAGCTCTGCCTGCTGTTTCTGCGCCACACTTCCTGTGCACCCGGTAAGGGTGAAGGAGAAGTTAGCCCCGTGAGAGGCCAGACAGAGGGGGCCCCTCACCTCTGGGCTTCTGCAAGAGCCAAACCTGAGGACTATGCAGCTCTAAACCTGCTTCTGGCAGCTGTTTATTTCCTACGTTGGGCAGGTGGCCAGCACGTGTGGGAAACTCCTTCGCGAAGCACCCAGCTCACGAAGGGGAACTGACGACGCCAGCGATGGTCGCCAAAGACCCTCTCTGCAAATTAAGCAACCTTTCCAGGGCCTGATGAGACGACTGTGGGGCACAAAGCAAATTCTGGTCCCTGGTGCGCACTTTCTACAGGTAATTTCCAAAGCAAGTTAGTCTCTGATTGCAGCTCCCAGAAACTGCTTACCCGGCTGGATTTAAACAGTCTCTCCAACGGCTCGCATCTTGAAAACTGGGTTTGTCACGGGAGAGAAATCCTGCTTAAAAGCTTTGGTTTCCTGCTGTGCATTGAATAAGATTTAAAAAAAAAAAAAATAATGACACACAATGGGGAGGGTATAGCTCAGGAGTAGAGCCCCTGCTTAGCATGCACGAGGTCCTGGCTTCAATCCCCAGTACCTGCATTAGCAATAATAATTAATAATAATTATTATAATGCATGGATTTTTTTTTATTCAGTGTAATTTGGTGCTAGCAGGATACACAGAAACTTTTTTTCAGCTTTGTGGAGATAAAGTTGACAAATAAAACCGTAAGATATTTAAAGTGCACGTCGCAGTGATTTGGCACATGCATACATTGTGGAAAGATTTCCACCGTCTAGTTAATTGACACATCCATCACCTCACACAGTCATCCTGTTTCTTTTTTGGGGGTGGGGGTGAGAACTGTGGATGAAAAATGTCACCTGCCGTATCAGTTAGAAAAATGTGTTGCTGTCATGAAGCTGTCAGCCACTCCAGACAGCCCAGACGGTGCCCTGTGGGGATTCAGGATGGAGAAAAACAGCTCACTGGCGCCAGAGAGCAGAGGTGCATATTAAAGGAATGATTTCAATGAGCCCAGACGCTTGCTTCTTCCTATACATAGAAAAGTGCTAATTTCGTTAACTTGAGATGTCTGCTTTTCTTGCATTCACAGTCATCTTTTCATGGTCCAACTACATGATTTTTGTTGCAAAAACTCCTCGATATCCCGTCTCCTCCCTTACCTCTTTGGAGCAGTCCTTTATTGTTACGTGAGAGGCCACATCTTGGGCTTGAGTCCTCAGAAAGTCCACTGAATAAAACGTAATTCTCAACTTTCAGATTGTGCATTTTTTTTGAGCCAGCCAGTGGAGACAACATTCATGTAATTTAGTTAATATTCTTGTATCACTGTCCGTGCATTGGTCTTGCCCATCCAGGATGGCCAGGTGAGAGGTCACAGCGGAGGGAAGCTCATGGGATGGTACCCGGTAACCTCATCGTCTTGTTTGCAACACCTCGTGTGTCTCCTCAATTATTTCAAAGCAAAACGTTTAAAAAAAAAAAAAGAAAAAACCAAAACCTGGTGATGTTTTGGCTGGTCTACGCCCACACTTTAGAATCTGATGAAGAGAAAAATGCCACTTCCCTCTATTCTAAGCCTTCAAGGGACCCACAGGCACCAGCCCCACAGACCCATTCTCAAGATGCCTTGAGTCTCTTAACCTCTCAGTTCAGATCTGGGTCCAAGTCCAAAGCTGTGTGAGTGTATGTGGTGGATGGTCGCAGGCCATTCTCATTCTCATTTGCAAAGTCACCCCAGACACTGAATTGGCAGAGACTGAGCCATCAGCCCTGGGGGGCATGCTCGGTTGGGTTCCTGAGAGCCTCTGCTCCCAACGTCTTCATCAGCTCATCGATACGTAACCTTGGTTTGGGTGCGTTTCTGTTGAACAGACTCCTGATTTAATCTGTGGTTTTGACGCATTCACATTGGACTCTCAACCAACAGCACTACGGCTCGGTACCCGAATGAAGCTTATCTGACACGGGTTCTCTGTTAGGCCTTCTTCCGCGTAGAAACTCTGAACAGCACTTCAGCGCTGCCTGGGGGGCACTTTAAGCAGAAATTTCACCAACTCAAAGCACAAAAATGCAAAAAAAAAAAAAAAAAAAAAAAACCCAAATTTGGCACTAAATGGATGAGGAAATGGAGGCAGAGGGTCACCTTCCTCAGCCTCAGCTGGGAGCTGGAATTTTTCCCCGGGGGCTGCAGGTCCTCGAATGACGGGGAAGGTACCGCCATATTGGTTTGGTTTACAAAGGAAATTGTAGCAAGTAGTCACATTTGTGAACAGAGGACCCACAAGTAATGAGGACAGACTTTACTTCGAGGATCCCTGATAAACCTTGGCCCCTTGTATTCGTACCCCCACCGTAAGCAGCTTTTGGCAGGGAAGAGCTCTCTGCACGAGGCCCCTTTTTGACTGGTCACTAGTCTTAAACCAGGTGCCCCCATGCTCTACCATCCCCGGCCCGAGCACACCTTTCAGATCTTTTGATCACCCAATCCCTTGCCTAACCTGTTGGTTCTTTCCCAGATCAAAAAAAGTAGAAATGGAGAAGAAGTAATTAACAGATGACCAGATTCTCTCCCCTAGCACCCCCTCAGTAATCTCACAAACATACTGGGAGAACAAGGTCGCATCTAAAGAAAGATCAGGAGACGTCAACAAGCCTGCACGCAGGGGGAGGTGGCAGTAACTCTGACCCCCACCATCTCAATGGCTAACTAGGTCACGTCCCCTTTACCCTTTAAAACTTCATGGCAGGGCAGAATCTTCAGAGACAGTTTTTGTAGACACTGAGTCCAGCATCTCCCCAGATTGCTGGCATTCTGATGAAAACCGACCTTCCTTTCTACCAATATTTGTCTCTCTTGGGTACTGATTTTTCAGCAGAGAGCTGCTGGACCTGAGTTCGGTAACACCATGTGTCCACTCCCCTGGAACTAGGGTGGCCCTGTGACGTGTGTGTCCTACACGACTTGGCAGAGGGTGGCGGTCCCCATCACAGGTCTAAGAAGGGTTGGGAGCTTCTGCCTCTGTGACATGGAGTGCAGCCTCCCTGTAGAAATCACCACCCTGAGACTCCTTCCCGCTGCCCCGTGCTGTGAGAAGCCTGACTTAGCCACAGGGACGAGAACCAAGGCTGGCCAACATTCCCGGCGGGAGCCACCAGCCTCCACTCATGCACCCAGGCACTGCACGGGGCCATTTTGGGAGTCAAACCTCTTGCGTATTCAAGTCTCCCGTTCCTGCCCGTGCCTCACAGGGCAGACCACACTGCGCCTGCAAAACCCTGCAGAACCTCCAGCAGACGACCAGGAGGCATAACCCTTTGTCATCCATTCTCTTTCTACCTGCTGTGCACCTTCTCCTCGGAGACGGTTACCTTGACTTCCCAGGACTGTTTACCCAATCCCCAGATGATTTGTGAGCCTTCTCAAAGCCACGCATCTCTTCTAAGAATTGAAGAGACCAAATGGGATGCCTTAAGCATCCCTGAAACATCCCTAGATGACCTTCATCAATCAGGCAAAGACAGCTACCAGGAGGCTCTGAATTTTTTAAAATATCCATTGCTACCATTTTCCACTTTGTTTTTGAAGCATCTATGTTTTTCCCATTTAGGTGGGACTGACGTAAATTTTGTGTCAACCCTAATATTTATATTTGAGTATAGCTACCAAGCACTTCCTTCCAAGGCTTTCTCCAGATAGGGAGGAAGCAGTGGGGACCTGAAGGCATTGCCAAGCTCTTACTGTGCCCTGAAGGTTGATCAGCTCAAAGTAACTCTTCATTAAGCAGAACCACGCCCTCAAAACCCTGGAAGGATAGGAGGACCTGGTGTGAAAGAGAGTGACACAAGGATTTACAAAGCAGAGTTTCCCAAGTGTATCCCTAGCAAGGGGCGGGCAGCACACAGGATGCTGTGTTTATCTCAGGTACGGCAGCTTGCACCCCCAAAGGGCCTGCGACGGGCAGGCCTGGGCAGAGCAGCCCCGAATCTGTTATACGAGA
This sequence comes from Camelus ferus, assembly GCF_009834535.1. Classification (NCBI taxonomy): domain Eukaryota; kingdom Metazoa; phylum Chordata; class Mammalia; order Artiodactyla; family Camelidae; genus Camelus; species Camelus ferus. Next base: position 11,819,052 of record NC_045732.1, read on the forward strand.
ACAAGGCTCAGCTTAATTACATGGGACTGTGGCAGTGATGAAACACGTCTCCAAGCTTCTCCAGGGCTCCGTGAGGATAAATCCATCCTGGGAAACAAGCCCCCGTTGCCTTGGCTCAGAATAAGTTCTCAGTCTCATTAATTACATGATAGCTCCAGAATGTTCTGGGGCACCACATCCTGGGGGTGTCTAGGGATGTTCAGGGCAGCTCAGCTTCCCAGATGAGACCAGCAGTGACGTCCAAAGCTGGGTTGCTAAGGAAAGCCTGTGGAGCTGGTGGAAAGATGCTGTTTGAAGGAAGGAACCAGAACAACGCCAGGTTTGCTAAAGACAGAGAAATAAAACAAAGCCACCCACAGTGCATCGGTGTTGTCAAAATGCATTAAGACTAAGGTTTGGGTCTGAGTGCAGTAACTGCCCAAATCTCCCAGCTCCTCCATATGCTCATAGAGAATGGCCAAGAGGCAGACTCATGATGTGTAAGAGTTCTCGTAAAAATGATGTGACGATTCCTCATAACCCCTTGTGAAATGTCTCTGTTCTACTGATGTTGGGCTCCTTTGAAACATCACCTGAGGGGGAAAAACTAACATCACTCTGTGTCTCTCTTTGAGCACAGTGAAATAGGAAAATTAAATAATACATCAATAAAAAATGAAAAATGAGGGGTAGGATATAGCTCAGTGGTAGAGTGCATGCCTAGCATGCATGAGGTCTTGGGTTCAAATCCTAGAACCTCTATTTAAACAAACAAACAAACCAACCTAATTCATTGCAGGCTATAAGGAAATGGCAAGATACATTCAAAGTCCTGAAAGAGAAAAACCTGCAGCCTAAGACACTCCACTGAGCAAGACTATCCTTTAGAACAGAGAGAGAGAGAGAGAGAGAGAGAGAGAGAGAGAAAGGATTTTGCAGACAAGCAAAAACTAACAGAATACAGCAACACTAAACCTATCTTAAAAGAAATGTTGAACGGTCTTCTCTAAATAGAAAAGAAGCAGGAGTCTGTAGAAAAGAGCAAACCACAGTTGGAAATGTGGTAACTACAATGAACAGCAAGAGAATACACATGAAGATGTAAAAAAGGACATCAAAATTATGAAACGTGGGAGAGGGAAGCAAGAAAATGTAGACTTTAAAAAAAATCTTTTTAGGGTGAGTTTGAGCTTATATGATTGCCTGTCTAAAGCAAACATATAGTAATGCGTTAACATACTTGAAAAACAGAGAAACCACAAATCAAAAGCATACAATAGAGTCAAAAAAAAAAAAAAAGAATAATGAAGCAATATTGACTTCGAGATTTTTTTTTATTCTACGTCTCCTGGAGTGAATAGATGGTAATTCTGATCAGGGGAAGTTACCTTCAGCCATTGCCTGCATGTGAACTATTCATTTGGATCACAGTAAACAATAATTCAGTGCTATTGGCTGCAAACTAGATTCAGGAAAAGGGTAAGAAATTGCTTATCAGCTTCAAGAGTAAAAGGAAAGAGTTGCCAGAACTGGGTTTCTGGAACTTGTAGTCCAGTGCAACCCTCCTGAGAGTCTTGGTACCTTCCTACCACCTTGGTAGTACGTGGTAGACAGAATGGATGGTGCCTCACTGGAACCATATCCGTATCCTCAAATATACCCAATTTCCCCTGGAAATGGAGTGAAACAGCCATGCGAGACAGAGTGAGACATTTACAAAATTTCTTAAGCAGCTACTGGGGGTATCCCACAAGGCATCTTGATGTGGACTATTTCATCTTTTTTCTAAAGCAGGATCAGATTTGTAGAACTAATGTGAGACCAGGACTTCTTGTTCCACATCAGGATATTTGGCCTTTGAATAGCTGCTGTGAAACAGACTGAATGTCTTATTTCAGACACGTGGGGAGGCTCTCTATTTCTAGAAAAGGACCACTGACTCATTTCTACCGCAAAAGAGCAGTGTATTAGTTAGGAATTGCTGCATAACAAGTGATCACACTCAGTGATTGTCTCATTGCTTCCAGGCACAGCATGGCTGGGTCTTCTGCCCAGGGTCTCACAAGAATGAAATCAGGGTTCTGGCCAGAGCTGCACGTTCTTCTCAGGGCCCTTCCTCAAGCCCACTGGCTGTTGACGGGACTCAGTTCCTTGCAGGTGTATGGTTGAGGCTCCCAGAGGCCACCTGCTGTTCCCTGACACATGACGCCTCCCGTCCACAAGGCAGTTTGCTCCTTCAAGGACAAAAAGAGATTACCACTGCTGCCTCAGATCTCTCTGACTGCAGAGCAATGAAACGTAGCCTGGGATGCTTTCCACAAAACTGGAAAGACTTTAGACCAGAACAGGGATAAAGTCCACAAAAGTGCAGAGGAGATTCCCGCAGGCAACTGATGTCCACCTGACTGAGATTCTGCAGGTTCAAGTCACTGTCTTGGTGGGTTTCTCCACTGACTTTACAAACAAACTTTTTTTTTTACTGCATCTATTGAGCTGATCATGTGGTTTTTGTCTTTTCTTTTGTACATGTGGTGTTTCTCACATTGATCCATTTGTGTATCTTGAACTATCCTTGAGACCCTGGAATGAATCCGGCTTGACTGTGGTATATTCTTCTTGGTAGAATTCCACAGTGAAGCCATCTGGTCCTGGAATTTTGTTTGCAGGGAGGTTTTTTTGTTTGTTTTTGTTTTAAATATTAGATTCCATTACACTTCTAGTGATCCGTCTGTTCAGATTATGTGTTTCTTCTTGATTCAGTTTTGGTGTGTGGGTGCTTCCAAATCCTCCAGGGATCTGATCACAGCGAAGAGTTTGATGTCTCCTCTCCTGGAGTTACCTGGCGCTCCAGGGAGGAGCCTCCAGGTAAAAAAGACACTCATTCACTTCCGTCTCACTCTTCCCTACTCTCACACCAGCCCCAATTCTCCTGTAAAAGGTCCAGGTGGAGATAAAGGAGTCTTGAGCTCTTTTGTTAGTCGTCCCCCCCCCCCCCACAAGCTGATTGCAGGTCAACAGAAACCAGCCTTCCTGTCTGCCGTTTGCCCTTAAGTTAAAAGCAGACCCCTGCAGTCTCAAGGTCTTTTTCTCTCTTTCTTCAAAGATAAGCCCTGTTATCTCTTCCTTAGATCTTTTCTGAGAACTGAAAAAAAAAAAAAAAAGAAAGAACGAAAAAACCTCAGGAAACTGTCGACAGCTAAACCACTCACCCAGCATAGGAGCAGGAAACAAGATACCAAAGTGGATAAGAACTCTGGGTCCTTTCCTCATTTAAAATACAATCCCGTTTATGTCAGAATGTGGATTAAATGGTAGCTAAAAAAAATGTAGCAAGTATGGCCAAGACAATGGCATCTCGAGGAGTTATGGTACGACAGACATGATTGTGAGTTGAGCATCTTCCCTCTCTGGGGAAAGAACAAAGCTGAATATCCTTCGTGGCCCATGGAGAACCTAACCCCGTACAGGATGGAGGAGGGCAGTGGAGAGAATCATACAATCATAATTCCACAAAGAGAGACCAGGGTTCAGGATGACTTCAAGCCAAAGGGTGTCCTGCGGGCTGTCGGGTCCTGAAAGATGATGTGGGAAAACTCCATTACACGTCTCCTTCCTCTTCCTGCATTTCCTCTTCTTGCTAATTCCTTTAACCTTCTCCCTCTCTCTTCGTCCACTCTGCCGACCCTAGCTTCATCTTCTACCCTGCAATAGGCTCCTCATAGGATGCCTGCCTGACATCCATTTTCTCCTTTGTCTTTATTATCTGAAGCCTGATTTTATTGTAGGTGGCTGTCTGCCTAGCTTCAAAACTTAAACTCATAGTCTCCTGTTGCCCTGCAGAATCTCCAATGACGTGTGATCAGAGGCTGTGCGGTGGCTCCCCTGTGAACCCCTCTGAATGTACAGTGCCTTCCGTCTTTCGTCTCCTGCCCTGCGTCTTGGACATGATGACTGGGACTTGGAGGCACCACCTTGAAACATGAGTTGACAGTGAGAATGGAAGTTCTGAGTCAAGAGGACTGGAGTAGAAAGACACGTGTATCCTGGTCTCTGAAGGCAATGTAACAGTCACACAGACCCTGGCCTGTCTCCTTCAGAACATCTCCAGAATAAACCTCTGCCTTGTTGAAGCTCATTGCATCTTCTTTTATATGCAACTGTATCTACTCCTAACTGACATCCAGCCTCCAAACGGAGGTCTCTCTCTCCCTGGGTCTCACTGTTGACTTCTTATAAGCAGGAAAAGGAGATACAGAGAAAAAGGATAAATTATCCTGGGGGTAGGTATCCAAGAAAAGTACAATGAGTATTTTTTTTCCTTAATTTTCATTTGAAATCTGTGTCTAGGTTATATCTTCCTTTTCATGCAAATACCACTCTATTTTTCAGTGGAATGTCAAGGAAACCAAAATTATTACTTATAATACATAATTGTACAGACAGCTCTCTCTTGGTGTTGCTGGTGACTAGGTTCTTATCTTGTCACAGAAAGAATTCAGACATGAGACAGGGAGGTGAAGAAAGTGAAGTGAGGATTTATTAAGGGATGGATAGGACGCTGTCAAGGACAGAGCGGGCAGACTCAGGTGAGCAGCTGCCCTGAGTTTCTTTGGCAGGTTGTTTACATAGAGCATAAAAATGAATGGGCGGGATATTCATTGGAGAGGGGAGGGTTTGGGGTTATATTTCCTGATTTTTTATCCCAATTCTACTTTCCCCAAGGGAGGAGGGATTTTTGTCCTTGTTTAGTCTGGATCAGAAGTGTCATGGTGTCAGTGCATGGTGGATACTGCTAATCTGCAAGGCTAGTTTTACTGAAATGAGGGCATAATGAGAAAAGGTTACATTCAGACACTGGAGAGTCATGCCTTTCCCCATCTTTCTTTGTTGGCCTCCAGGACACTTGTCACCCCAAAATGTGTGACCACTTATCAGCCCAGCGGTTCCTGCTTTCCTTTCTCTGCCCAGGGACCCCTGCTGTTTACATGATGTAGGGCTTCCTGCATTGGGCCCGTGCCCCACCTTTTGGCCCAGTTCCTGCCATTTGGCCTATGTCCCCCTGTCTCTGCTCATATCTAGCTCTCTGCCTGCTCTGACACTAGCAATTGAAGAGATGCATTGAGTTGAAGGCCAGTTTGATGTATCGCTGCTTCTTCTCAGGAGAAATTTAATTTCTCCTGCATTGAAAAGGAAGACATATGTCAAGAGAAATAACTTTTCGTCCATTTAGTAGAGTCCAGCCACCCTCACCACCAGGGAAAGACTGTAGAGATAAGGAAGAGGGTAATAGATAAGGTTTCCTTTACAGGAGCAGGTTATTGATTTGTATCTATATTGTGCCGTCAGTAAATGTCTTCTGTGAGACGTGGAGGGGGGAGAGGATTGCGGCAAACATCATTTCACAAATGCTCCCGGAGTTGTTCTGAAAGACTGCCCCCGTCTTCCGCCCTTTTTCTACAAAGAACCATAGCCCTGGAGAACCATGCGTCTCCTCTCTAGACAGCCCGTGTTAGGGGAAAATGTTGCATGAGAACAAAAACCATCCACCCTCATGCTCGCCCTGGACCTTGAGGGATGAAAATACACGTTAGTCTCTACTTTACTACGATATTGTTATTCCTCCATCACTTCAAGGCAAGTCATTTGATGGTCCAGGCAAGCTTTCGATTGCTCATTACAGGAATGGCCCCAAAGACGCACCAAGTCTTCAATGGAAAGAAATCTCAGCAGACAGTATGCATGCTGAGGCTCTTTGGATCCCTCCCATGCAAACCCTCGCCACGCGGCTTCCCCCAACCCTAGACTATCGTCACTTGACCCGTAACTCAGTGCGAATCCGCACTCTTTCATTGAATGACCTGCCTTAACCCAAACCCTCAAGTCTTAACAAATCCTTCCCCTGCCTGCCTCTGAGATGCCACCACTTTTGTGGGATGCTGTTTCCCCCACTGGGGCAACAAAGTAAACTTTGTATCATCAACAGGTTGCGTGAGTGATATTTGGGGAGCCAGCTTGTGACATCTCCACACACCTCTCAGTTGTGCCAAGAAATGTTTAATCCCATCCCTGAAATCAAATATTGCCACATTTAAAACCTTTTTTTTTTTTTCATTCAGGAGATCTTTGGCAACCTGTCCTTTTCAAAAGGAGAATCATAGAACGAGCTGCATTTTGCCCTGATATTGAAGATCTATTCTGTCTACAGGTGCCAGTTACATTGTGTTGGATTTCAAATTTCCTCCTGAATGGAGGGGGGGTGAGTTTCCAACTCTCTCACCTGACACTCGTAACCTGTGTTAGAAAGCACACACACATGACTGTGTGAAACTATCTGCTTTAAAAAAAAAAAAATTTAAGGGAACTCTCATAAAAAATTCTCCTAGGAGCTGGATAGCAGTGAAACTTGACCAAGTATATAGATAAAACCATAAATAAAACTCAACAAGCAAAAAGCCCACTGCAGAGAGACACAAACACTGCGACATCATTGCTATAAACGTGGTGAAAAAGTATTTGAAATAATACTCTATCCAGTTTCAGGCAAAATATCAGCATAAGGAAAATGTGAACGCAAGTGTACTTGTGTCCCGTGACTCCTGTAAGCAATGGCCATAAACTTGGTTACTTGAAACAACAAAAACTTATTTTTCTTATGGTTGTGATGTTCACAAGCCTAGAGTGGGTCTCATGGGGGCTAAAACCAAGGTGTTGGCAGGACTTGGGCCCAAAGGGTGAATCTGTTCCCTTCTGATCTCACCATAAATGTCACCTCTTCAGATATGCTCCCCACCAACCATTATGCCATCTAAAGTCATCACGAAAACATCGTCTTATCACCCTGGTTCAGTTATCATTTTCTTTGTCTGCACGGTCCTTTATTCACTCGGCCGTCTCCAGACGAGAATGCAAAAGCGAAGAGACTAGGCATCGCACCTTTGCCATCAGAACCAAAACGGATTCTGACACATGCAAGGTAAGACATTCCATTAACAGCACAGAAATCATATGTGTATTTAAATACTTTATCAGCTCCCAAGAGATGCTGAAATGATTATAATTCAGTATGATTTTTTGCCTGCCTAGCTTCATATGCGCATTCTTCCAATCATGTATACATCTATATAATTCCAGTCATGTGTACATATATATGTCGTCTTTTTCAGATTCTTTTCCATTATAGGTTATTGCAAGATATTGAATATAGTTCTGTTTGCTATGTGGTAAATAAATCCTTGTTGCTCATCTGTTTTATACGTAGCAGTGTGTATCTGTTAATCCAGAATTCCAACTCAAATTGATAACAATTTAGCCAGACTCATCGAAAAAAAAAAAAAAAAACGGAGAGGGTTGAAATCAATAAAAATCAGTAGTGAAAAATGGAGGAATGACCACCAACAGCCCGGAAATACAAAGGACCGTATCCTTTTAAATAAAATTATATTTTTAAATAAAAATATATGATATTGAAGTCTCAGAATATTAATCATTCAATCCTAATACATTGAGTGAACTATAAATAATAGTACAGTTGGAGGAATAAAGAAATTCTAAACTCAAAAAAAAACCAAGTATTCAATTGTACATTATAGTCATTCTACGAAGATTTATTGGATTGAACTGACCGTGAAAGTTCTCACCCTAATGGGGACTGTCCCCTACTCTGAGTTAATTCCTCTAGATTAAATGCCGGGGCGGGGGGGGGGGGTCTTAGAAAGACAGTTCTACTGGATGTTGACCTTCTGGGAGTTGCCAACGAAAGGTACACTGGCTCCTTCAATCAAAGCGTGCCGTGTTTTGCCCCCCGCCATGCCTACCCACCAGTGTGAGCTGCAGAGGGAACTTTGCATTCACCCGAATGTCCAGAGGGGAATCCTGAATCACCCCGTCCCACAAAGAACAAACTTTCATGCCCAAATCAGAACGCCCAATCATACAGGAGAGAAACGTTCTCTAAATGCCAGAACGTGTCCACGTCGGAGCCCCTCAGAGCAAAGCCAGCACTAAACGATTAGCAGCATGGGGTCCTTTATTTCCTTCACCTCCTCTCATCTGTTCTGCATTAATTATCTTCTGACTTCCAGAAAGCAGACGGGGTAGGCTGAGCCACATACTCTGAACAGACTCCATCAACTCCAGCCTCTCCCCATTGCTTCAAAAAAAAAAAAAAAAAAAAAAAAAAAAACCCACAAACAAAAACATGGAAGAAGCTTGGAAATTCGTCCCTCCAAGGAGGTAATTAAGCTCTCAGACCACCCCTTGTGCACAGTTTGGGGTTTTATTTATTCGCTCAGGGGCACATGTCACTAGAATTCGTCTTCCATCTAGAGATGCAGAAGCTCAGATGCTAAATTCTGACCGTGTGAAACACAATGCTGTGTAGAACATACCAGAAACCTCAATATAATCAAGCCAGATACAAACCCCCACCCCAGACCCACTGAATCAAAAGCTACGTTTCCACAAACCCTCAGCGTGTTTTTCGCCCACACTGATGTTTGAGAACCACCGTCTGAGGTCTCACCTTCTCGTAAGTAGGATAAAATCACACGCGGTGTCTGGTTTCTGGAATCACATTAGCGTTCGAACACAGCAGAAACCACAACGAACAGAAGCCATTCTCGAGACAATGACTCAAACGTCCGCGTGTCTGATGAGATGAGGCAAAACTGACCGCCAGCAGGGAGTCGGTGCTTAGAAAAAGATAAATTACTTCTTCGCGAATCCTGGGACGAAACACATTGCCTTTCTGCGGTAAAGCGTCTTCTTGAAAAGGATGCGTTTGCCTTGAACTTGTGCGTGAGGAGGTTTTGGGTTGGAGGGTTGTCAGGTTTGGTCATGGATGGCTCACGCGCAGACCTCACCTGACGTGGTTATCCGGACATAACCGTGGGCGCACAGTCCCTCCTTTTAAATGAATATAGATGGGTATATATAGAAAGGAAATAAAACTTGGAATCTCAAAGAGATGTCTGCACTCTGATGGTCATCGCGGCGTGACTCACAGCAGCCACCACACGGAAGCAATCTGTGTCTGTTGATGGATGGATGGATAAAGAAATTCTGGTATGGATAAAAAAAAAAAATTTCAGCCTTAAAAAAAAAAGAAAGAAGTTCAGCTATTTCCAACTGGGTGAGCCTGGGGGACATGATGCCACGTGGAGTAAACCAGACACAGAAAGACAAGCACTGCCTGATTCCGCTTCCAGGTGACATCTTTGAGAGTCAAAGACACAGAAGCACAGAGTAGAAGGGTGGTCGCCAGGGGCTGAGAAGCTGGGGGGATGGGTGATGTTGGCTAAAGGGTAAAAAAGATGACGTAGGATAAATACGTTCCGAGGATCTCGTGCGCAGCATGGTGGCGTAGTTAATTATGCCGTACGCTATACTGGGAATTTGCCAAGAGTGTAAATCTCAGGTATCCTCACCACACACACACGTAAATGGTAACCAGGTGGGTAGATGGACGTGTTGATTTGCTCAAGTCCAGTCTTCGTTTCATCAAGGCTCAAGACACGTACCCTATTTATCAAAACATGTTGTCTATGTTAAATATACACAATTTTGTTTTTTAAATAGGAGCAAAAGCAATCTATATCTTAAAAAAAATTACAATGAGTAAAGAGACATCATTTGAATTTGGAATTGAAGGGGTACCTCCATTTCTCCATCTGGTATTTAATTTTCACCCAAGATCCTATTGAGAATCTTTCCCGCCCAATCCTTGGAAGGAAAACCTATAGCTCTGCCCGCAGGCTGCCTTTGCAGAGATGAATCCACGGTTATCGGTTCCAAACGCCTCATTTTGGCTGTATTCTCCGGGTACATTCAAGACGGCTAAACGTCCACCAGGCAGAGCTTTCAACAATCCAAATTCTGCCTTTGGTTCTGCTTGAAGTTTACCCTCAAGTAGACGCTTTCAAGACATACGCAGCTTCAGTGAGTTTAGCCCACAAACATTTTATTTCTTTAATTATTCAGCAACACTCATTGCAATACACACCGTGTGACACATTCATATATTTTGTTGCGTTACCTGGAAAACTTTATATTGATATTAACGTCACGGCTGAGACAGCCGATGTCTGAAAATTTTAAGGACGTTTTCCCCTAGAGCTAGAATCAAGGATAACATACGTTTGAGCGAAAAGAAAAGGAATCCTATAATTCTGTTTCTACAAAAATTAGCATAAGATGAGGGATTGCTGAACACTTGTAGACCTGGACAGATGTTTGGTTGTGTGCAATAAAATCACACACTATGCTGGGCACTGGTTTTTGCCCCCAGGTAATCACGGAGCCCAGAACTGCGCTTATAACGTTTCTGTTTCCTTAAGTAGGAAATGCATACTACAAAGAAACACTCCATGTTGAGTGTCATGATGTGGATTGGTGTGTTTAAATTCAATGCAAATGTGCTTTTCTCTTTTTTTTTTTTTTTCCCTGCTCCTAAAATTAAAACACTATCAGTTAAAAAAAAAAAAGCTCACATCTTGAGTGTCCTGGCTTCTTATAAGTTACTTCAATTCTCGTGCTACAAATGGAAAAAAAAAAAATGGGAGAACAATGACCTTTCTTCAACATATACATTCTTAAAGTCTGGGTGTAATGAAATTAAAGGATGCTTCAATCTTTAAGATGCTGTCTCTTTCAAATCAGCACAAAAAAAAAATGTATTCTGCAGACCTTTCAAATGATTTGAGGTGGTTCTTTATTGCTGTAATCATTGGGCTTAAGAAACCTCACAGTGAAGTTGTATCATTAAGGGATCTCGTTGTTATAAAGAAAAAATGGACGTCTTCATTTATCTGCAATTCACTTCCGATAGTACCACCATGAGAGTTCATCTTTTAAGAGATGGAATATCTTACTATTTTATCAAAGAAAAGATAAATTGATTCTATGAAAGTAACTGATATTCCTTCAAATCTGGAACATGGACAAAATGAGGTGAATACAGTCGGTCTCTCATTAAATTAAATAAAATTGCAAGGTATTTCTCCAAATGAAAAAGCAGTCAGTATTCAACCAAGGACGGATTCAAAGAAATTTCTAAAATCATTCTCCAGGTGGGGCGAGTATAGCTCAGTGGCAGAGCACATGCTTGGTACCCACAAGGTCCTGGCTTCGATCCCCACTACCCTCATAAAAAAAAAATGAGAATAAGATAAAATCATTCTCCAGAGAGAAGCAAAAGATGAAGTGTCTTAGTATTTTTTTAATCTCTGCAGAATTAAAAAAAATTATAACCAATTCACTTCATACTGTAGTTCACTGGATTCATCCTAGTGGAAACCATTCTCACTAACCATTTATAGGACACGAAATTTTGACTTCAGAAGCTAGCTCAACAATGAGACTGTTTTCACATATGCAAGCAAAAATGAGTGAACAAGAAAAAACGAAAGGCAAAAATCCATGTGAAAAGGGGGTCTAACCACCTTTCCTGAGGATGTCCTCTCTTCTGATCCACTACAACCCAGTTCAACTTTCCCCACCCTACTCCAGGTTCCCAGAGAGTGACTTGGATGAATGGCATCAAGCAATTACCTACCTTCAGCTTTCATTAATCAGAAGAGCGAGATACACCAGCAGAAGGGAGGAGTGAGAGACAAGAGGGAGGCTGACCACATTCCTCCCTGGCCAGGTGTCCCTTCCTACACAACCCTCAAAGCCTCAAGATTCTGGTAAGTCTTCTCGCTCCTGCTCCTTCGTGACCCAGATCTTTGCACTCTTGCCTGGAGTTTCCCTGTGTCCTTCCCACACCTTTGAAGCCAGGTCCTTTGTAAAAATCATCCTCCAATCACAAAACTTGAGGCTGCCGTGTGTTCCCATTCGGAACCCACATCCCCCTCCCCCACCATTTTTGAAAGAAAACTTGCTGGCCGATTTAGGGTTTTAGGCACGGACTCAGCTGCATGATTATAACCCTATGATATAAAACCCATCTGCTGCCAACACATTCATTTTCTGCTGTGTTAGTGGGTAAGCCTGTCAAACGGTGGTTTCCTTCTGTTTACCTAAATGACAACTGAAATGCTGTTAGGTTATTTGAGATGGTGTCTAGAGAATGCTTTGGTTTCAAATGACTTAGAGGAATCTCTTGACTAGAGGTACTTAAGGCTTCGTTGACTAGGACAGCCTGTGAATTATTTACATGCAGCATGAAATCTGTAATTGTGAATATAATTGATAATGCAATGCCTACGGCAGGAAATAAGGAACAATTTCCACAGTCCTGCTCTTAAACTTTTACTTTTGTTCTTAAGACTGGTCACAGGGAGGGACTTGAAGCTTTCGAACCAAGCCAAGGCACCTAGGAAAGCCATCACTGTGAGTGATGAGAGATACGAGACTTGAGAAATCCATACAAAATTCAGCAATATAAGTTAATTTAACTCCTTCATGTCCTTTAGCAAGAAAGCTCTTACTGAAAGAGGCGGATTTGGGAGATGAAGCCTGCACGTTGATAAAATTAACGGATTCTTTAGGTATTTCCTCTTGCAAGGAACACTAATCTAACCCAATCTTTAATTTCTCTTACACGTACTATTTATTCACTCACAGCATTTAACCACACCGTTATGAGGGTATCTCATTGCAGGTATGTAAATGTGGGAGGTATTGAGGAGTAAAGGTGAATTTGAGAACAAAATTCCTTCTACAAGTATCGATATAACGTAAGCAAAGTGTCATCTGTTGCTGTGGTATGGCCAATTTCATGCTATATAGGGACAATACTATTGAGTATTGTCAACATTGCTTGGGAATTTCCCCAAAAGCTTTGGATTTATACTTTACCTAAAATACTGGGGAGCATATAGTTCAGTGGTAGAGCATATGCCTAGCACACACAAGGTCCTGGGTTGCAATCCCCAGTACCTCCGTTAAAAATCAATAAATAAAAACCTAATTACCACCTCCTTCCCCAAAATAAATAAATAAATAAAACTTTAAACTTTACCTAAAATACAGACAAAACAACTGCCTTTTAAGTCCAGAGTCTCAATTTGAATTTGGGTAGGAAAAATAAAATAAAATGTTTGGCCTACTGCTTGTTTCTGAAACTCAGTGTTACACTTTTTCTGATACTCAGTCACACTTCTTGTCTGAGGTCCTCAGGGTTGCTCTAAAAGATGTAATAATTATTTCCCGGTATTTCCGAGGATAAGCTGATTCAAGGTCACCAACCTAAAAGGAACCACTGGGAAAGAGAGAAATAGAAGAGTTCAGAGACAACATTCAACCAATGACTGATAACGTTGAAAATGATGGCAGCCTTTGTGTTATCTTGCTCATGTTCAAACATCATCAGATTCTCTGGCTAGCCAGGTTATTCAATCACTTTGTAAACCTTTAGAATGTAATGAATTCCAGTGAGACTTAGTAAAGAACTTTATCAAAGCAGATGGGTTTAAAGGGTATAAACGGTCCCCTACTCCAAATCTTCATCTGCTTGCTTTTTTTTTTTTTTTTTTTGCTTTCAAATTCCTCTTCTGCTCTTGTCAATGAAACTAAAGAGGACGTGGATCTGTCAACATCCACTTGTGTGAGAATCCAGGAGTCCTGGGACGTCGACAGAGCCCACTGAGCAGGTGAGAAACCAAGATTGAAGCAGAAGAGAATAGAAATAACACATAAGCATGGGGAGAGGAATGCAGTGGGGTGTACATGAATCCTGAATTTAAAATAGATGGAGGTAGGGGGGAAGGTATAGCTCAAGTGTTTGAGCGCCTGCTTAGCATACACAAGGTCCTGGGTTCAATCCCCAGCACCTCCTTCAAAATTAAATAAACCTAATTACCTCCCCCCATCAATCAATAAATTAATTAATCAGTTAAATTTAAAAAATAGAAGGAAAAAATCTTTTTTAAAAGATGGAGGTAGGAATCCCAGATCAAAACGCTTGAGCAAAGTGATGATGGAAATCGGCAGGTAAGATAGAAAAGAGGACAGGTGAGACTTGGCATCTGGAATCAAGACTGAGCTGGGAATTCTATGAATCCATGCGGGAGGGCTGAGTGGGACATCTGCTAGGCCTTCCCTAAAGGATGCAGGCTTGGAGTAGCCAACCTCACATGGTGCACTTGGTGGCCACTTTTGACGTGCCAGGCAGATTGGGGATCCTTGCCTTCACAGAAAGCTCAGGAACCTAGGTCCCCCAAGACATGAGAATCAAGCAAAGGTGACTGCTTTGGGGAAGGAGACGAGAGTTAGGAGACGTACATGATGGGGCAGACTCCAGCTGTGTGCTGTCCCCGCCATTTCCTGTTCGTGTCAACAGCACCCTGTGGAGGGCTTCTGCGACTTCCCCTTGAGACGTTTCTCTTCTGCTCCTCAGTGTGCTGAAGACTGGGACAGTCCTCTGCCAGTGGTTAACTGGAAACCGGATGTGATTAGCACGGCTACCTCAGACCATTGGGTGACAACCTTGAGTTCCCTGGGAGTAGGGGGTTTTGGTTGGCGAGAGTGGCTCCTTTCTCTGGTTGTTATTCTTTCCTGGTCTCGCCACACTGGTCCATTACCATCAGGGTTTCTGAGATCCTAACCCACATAAATCACACCAGGAACATTCTTCAGCTCAGGGCGTGTTTCTGGGGAACCCCACCAAGACCCACAGTCCTTACGGAGATCAGAGAGGGGCAACACCATTGTGTTCATTGTGCTGAAGGGAGAAATCTGAGGGGTTTTCATAAATGGGCTGACATTTGAGTAGGAGTTCAAAAAATAAACCACATTTGGATAATCTGGGGAATTGGACATTCTAGGCGTGGGCGCCATTGTGGACAAGGATGTAGCAAAAATAGTTGGAATAAACTGGTAATGCAAAATAAGACCGCACAATCAGAAAAGATGAGTCCTTACTCTTATTTAACCTCTTTGTTTAAAAACAGCAAAATAAAATAAAATAAGACAAAAGATGTATTCCTGTTTCCCCACTACATGCTAAGCAGTAAGAGGAAAACCCAAAAACCAGTGTCCTGGGGCTTCTGATTTAGTTAACAAAATCGTTTTCCCATGTCTTGCCAAAGTGGCTAACGAGAAAACCAGTGACAATACATTTACGAAGATGAAACACCAACGATGATCTATGTGGAAGCGTTAGCAAAAAAGCTAATTCCTCCAATTATTCTCCTTTATTTTACTGTTCAGCTTGGGCATGTTCTATGCATAATGTTTATTTGTAATTTGCTAAAACTTGAAGGCGCTAAAAAGAGTTTGATGAAAACTATTTGCTGCCCAATGAAATTATCATTTCTCTTGTGAGCTGCAATTTTTTTCTTTTTCTTTTTTTTTTTTCTATATAAAGAAAACCTTATTAATTATAGGACAAAAACTTATTTGGGTTAATGTTCAAAAGCCGTAAGATTTGAGTTGCTTCTAGATTTGGAAAAATAAGTTATCCACACTCATCCGAATTTCTTCTTTCTTCAGTTACTTTTGCCAAACTACTTTTAAAAGTGAATGACAGATATGCTGTGTCTGGGAGTTCTTTATTGATGTGTTTATCTTTCAATTGAGATGTAATCTGTTGGTTAATAAAAAAAAAAAAAAAGAAGCATTAAATTCAAAATCTTTGAGGATTATACATAAAATTCGAGGTGAAATTTTTGGCCAGTCTCTCTTAGAAAAACATTCATGTAGGTAGAGTCACCTAAAATCAGTTGGAGAAAACCAAAACAATGTGTGATTGTTAAAGTACCTCCCTGTGGTTTTCCTTTGGTGGTTTTAAAAAACAAGAATGACATACTCCAAAGAAATGCAAAATCGTAGGAAGAAAACATCTATTCAAACTTTACATCCCAAAAGTCAGATGCTCCCAAATGATCATTTTTTATGTCCAAAGCCCTGGGCACATGTCTGAAAGAAAAGGCCAGCAAGTGCTTTCTGCAAAGAGCCAAAGAGTTAAAACTTTTGTGGGCTATAGAATCTGCTTCAAAATATCCAACTCAGCAGTTGTGGCAGGAAACAGCCACAGACAGTACTGATATGCAAATGAGTGTATGTGGCTGTGTTCCAATAAAACTTTATTTATAAAGGCAGATGGTGGGCCAGACTTGACGAATGGTTCACAGCCTGCTGACACTTGAAATAGAACAATGTGGCCGTTTCCAGGAGCTTATTAAGAGTTTGCAGCTGATATGTGAGGCCATGGAATCTCACTTAGATCCTCCGTTCCCCGAATCCTCAGTTAAATGTTCTGTTTCATTTTCAAAGCATGTATCTCTGCCTCTACACAGGAGCTTGACCACAAATCCATTTAAATTCTTAATGAGGAAGGTTCTGGAGACTCTCAGCGAGGAATTCTCTTTTGCCTCTGCATTAGTGACCACAGGCTCTCAGGAGCCTTTCAGGACAACGCCCTGCTCATTACCAGCAAAATTCTAGCTCTTAGCATTTCACAGGGAGTGATTAAAGTAAATCCCATCAAAGGAAATGCTTGTCTGTATCTGGCAGTGCTTCTCAAAATACACACGAAATCTGAACCAGTGCAGAAGTCCTACCCAGCCAGGCTCTAGAAATTTCAAGTTACAGCAACTCCTCACTCTTTCTAGTCTGACTTTGCATCAGTCTGTTTTTTTTTTTTTTTTAATTTTTTCCCTATAATGAAGAAATTATTGAAGGGTATCTTTAAAAAACAACAAAAGGAAAAGATTACTTTTGGATTCCAGAGGAAGCTCAAATGTTGGGGTAAAACAAGAAAGTGCTGATACACAAATGCATAACCTATTTTAGCTCCATTAAAGGAATTATCTGTGAAGCACGTGGCTTGCGCTGAAAGCCACTGCTCACCACTCCCAGTAGGTCAGCACCCTTGGGACGAAATGGTATCACTCTCTCCTTGAACCTCATTCAGTCAGCATGTGCAGGTAACTCCTCCTCACATCTCTTGAGCTGTTTTTTGTTGTTGTTGTTTTTTGTACAGTTGATTTACAATGTTAGGTTAGTTTCAGGTGTACAGCAAAGTGATTCAGTTATCTATATATATATATATATACATATATCTTCTTTTTCAGATTCTTTTTCATTATAGGTTATTACAAGCTATTCAATATAGTCCTCTGTGCTGTATAGTAGGTCCCTGTTGTTTATGTATTTTGTATACAGTAGGGTGTATCTGCAAACCCCAAACTCCTGATTTATCCCTCCCTGCCACCCTTCCCCTTCGGTATCCGTAAGTTTGTTGTCTATGTCTGTGAGTCTGCTTCTGTTTTGTAAATAACTTCATTTGTACTATTTTTTAGGTTCCACATATAAGTGATACCCTGTGATATTTGTCTTTCTCTGTCTGACTTACTTCACTTAGCATGATCATCTCCAGGTCCATCCATGTTGCTGCAAATGTCATTACTTTATTCTTTTTTATGGCTGAGTAGTATTCCATTGTATAAATATACCACAACTTCTTTATCCAGTCATCTGTCCATGGACATTTAGGCTGTTTCCATGTCTTGTCTATTGTAAATAGTGCTGCTGTGAATATTGGGGTGCAGGTGTCTCTTCAGATTAGAGTTTCCCCTGGATATATGCCCAGGCATGAGACTGTTGGATCCTATGGTTAGTCTATTTTTCATTTTTTTAAGGAGCCTCCATACTGTTTTCCACAGTGGCTGCACCAAACTGCATTCCCACCAGCAGTTTACGAGGGGTCCTTTTTCTCCACAGCCTCTCCAGCATTTATTATTTGCGGACTTTTGAATGATGGCCATTCTGACTGGTGTGAGGTGATACCTCATTTTAGTTTTGATTTGCATTTCTCTGATAATTAGCGATGATCGAGTATCTTTCTCATCTGATCCTGGGCTCCTGTTACATCTCTTCTCTCCATTCTATAACTCTGGATCTTAAGCATCAAGGTCTCCAGTACAAACTTCAAGCTTTCTCCTGGGAATATTTTTGTTTCCTCAGGGTCAGAATTCAAAAAAAAAAAATAGTATTTTATTAAGACAGCTTTTTCTAACTGCACAGATAGAAAGAACCAGTTTTGGAAGAGTTTCAGTCTTAACGAGTTTTCTCCAAAGAATATTCTGGCCACACAGGTGTTAAATCATTTTTTCCTTAGTCACAGGTTCATAGCTATCATCAGGCCATTTTTCAAAAATGTGCCCCAGAGAAAATCCAACTAAGTAACATGATTGCAGTGGAAGTACTAGGTCAGCCTTCCTGCCAAGCCCTCTGGAAAGAGATGGCAGGTACCCTCCATTTAGTCATTCTCTCAAGCAACTGATAATTATTTGTGTTGGTACGGAGTGCCCAGGAGTGGGCTAGACACAAAGAAATATAATGGAAACAACCTAACGCAGCAGGACCAAAGTTCAGATAAGGAACTGATTTGGTTAATAAACAAGGTGCTACTGGAATGCGCAGGGAACTACATTCAAGATCCTGTAATAAACCATCATGGAAAAGAAGATGAAAAAAATATATATGTATAACTGAATTACTACGCTGTGCACCAGAAACTAACACAACATTGTAAGTCAACTATGCCTCAGTAAAAAAATTAATAATAATAATAATAAAAACAGAACAAAAAGAAAAGAAAAAGAATGAACTGACTTTTGGACGTTCCTTTTGTCTTTGCAATGTTGATCCTTTTTTTAATGAATGAGAAACCTCAGGATGTTTTAACATGGATTCAAATGAGCTAGAACACACAACACATACACACACTCACATTAACATACATACAAAATGTGTGTGCATGTGTATAAAATATATATTTTTTACATGCATTTTTTCTGTGTAGATACAAACACAGGACATATATGCATATACATTTATGTGCATGTACAAGTAAAATACATATATACAGATAAAAAACATGTGTGCACATGTATACCCATATTATGGACATGCAAATACACAGACATTTTTATCACTGATTCAGATACATCATACAGCTATATATGTGTAGAAATAAAGACACAAAAGAATGTAAGAATATACATATAGAGAGAGAAGGAACTGATTAGAATTAAATCAGTCATATTTAGATCGAATAAAACCAGAAAGAGATTAGATATAGAAATAGACAATAGATAGGCAGATAAAAGATGATAGGTAGATAGATGATAGATAAATGATAGGTTGAAGAATGGATGGGTGGATTGGTGGGTAGCTGAGTGGATGGAAAGATAGGAAGGATGGATGGATGGATGGATAGATAGATAGATAGAATGGCTGGCTGGCTAGCTGGCTGGGTGGATGGATGGACAGACAGACAGACAGACAGACAGACAGACACAGATAGAATCTCTCTTGCAAAGGCAAGCTTTGTCAACCTCAGCACTAGTGACATTTGGGGCTAGACCAACCCCTGTGATGGGAGCTCTTCTGTGCGCTCCAGGAGGTTGAGCCGTGTCCCTGGTCTCCATCAGATGCTCTGCATTTTCCCCGCAGATCTGAGCGCAATATGAACAAATGAACGCCACCAGCATAGCCGAGGAGAGGAGCTGCTGTGTGTGAGGAACCTCAGGGTCTCAGCCCTCACTCCTCAGGCTCTTGGCTCAGCAGGCCACCGCCTGGAGGTCCTGGGCTGGCTTGACACCCCCTCCCCCAGAACTACCCCCGTCTGTGTTCCTGGGTCCAGGACTGTATGTTCAACCTGGTCCTTCAGTCCCTGGAAGACAGCTGATCTGAAAGACTTTTCTGTTTCTGAAAATCAACTGCATGTCAAGATCCCAGTTTGGGAAAGACTTCCACGGTGATGCAGTTGTGAAAATAATATGACACTAGTTCATGGAACTCACTCCTCCATCTTCTTGAGTTTTCCTTCCTCGGTGGAATTAAAATGAAGGACTTCATGAAACGTGCTGGATGAAACCGCGGGCGACTTGCATCTGCGGTTGTAGACGCTGCAGAGGTGGGTCAGGGCGGGATGGAAGCTGCACTCTCATTTCTCCAAAAAGCCTCACTGAAATGAAAATATGGAACTACGAAAATCCTGCACAGTGAGACAAAAAAAAAAAAAAAAAAAAAAAAAGCATGTGGCTGCGGGAGGGACGTTGCCAAAAATAAAAAATATCAACTGTTTTCTGAGAGACAGAAAGAGGAAGTGAGGAGGTGAAATCTAAAATCTAGAGTAATGGTGGTGACTTTATTTTTTTGGATAATGCTCGATATTGTAACACTTTTAAGCACGCATTCAACATGCGTACAGATAGACTTGTCAACATATGACATAATAGTAAGGCTAATTTTTAATTAATGTTTATTTTCTCCTGTTTAGCAAATAAAATAAATATAGATAGAAGGCATGAGATTTTTTCCATACCCAGATAGACAATCTTCCTTCCTCCCTGGGGGAGCCCATAGCTTCTTTATCAGCCACTAATTTAGAAGAGTCAGTGAGGGAAAAGAGAAGGTGGCCATCCATTGGCAGCTTGAAGGCTGTCTCTCCCCCAAACATTTCCAGCCTCAGGAGCCTCAGCCAGTGGAAGAATCCAAGTGACGTCTTATTTTCTGAGACCCCAAATTCAGGCACTACGTTGGCTGGAATCGTGTGCAACGTTGGAAGACTTGTGCCTTCCTCTCCAAGCGAACGCTATTTCCTCTCTAGTTCTGAGCGCTGTACAGACATCCAGAATGAATCTCTGTGTGGTCCTTTTCAACACCCTGGGGTGGTGACATCAGTAAAGAAAAGTGACCCAGCGCCCACACACTCATCCGTCCTCTCCACTGAGACAATGACCCTCCCCAACAGTGGGACCCGCCAAATCGACTGCAGCCCCATGTCCCAAATGTGTGTCTCAGAACCCCTCCCCCACGGACGGGTGTTTATTGACAATACAGTTGTCTCTAAGCCGATCTAAACCACACCACACTTCTGAGCCAAAAAACTATAGAAAAAACTTGCCTGATCTTCTCTGAGCTTGAGCGGTCTTCGTGTTAGCTGAGAAGATGATCAACAGACCGTGAGGTTCAAGTGTTGGCATGATTAGCTAACCCACGGCTAGACCCCCAACAAATAACCCCACGTGGCAATTTCTCTCTCCCTACAAGCTATTTGCTAACACAAATTCCTATCAGGTAAATGAGATGGATTGTTGCCATCCAGATAGAGAAATGGGAATTATCTCATAACAAATCGATGGTTAATGGTTCCAAAGAGAAGTTGGATTCTATTCTTACATCCAGAGAGACAGAAAGCAGATGAGGGCCTGGAGGAAAAGGGATTGGGGAGTGCCTCACCAATGGTGGTGATGTCTTCTTTTGGGGTGATGGAATTGCCTTGGCATCAGGTAGAGGGCATTGAGGTTCCATGTTGTGACTACACTGCATGCCAGTGAACTGCACACTTTACAATTATATATTGTGTAATATGTTGTATTGTATAGCCACATACATTATGTGACCTTCACTTCCATTAAAAGAAGAAGAGGAAGAAATGGCATTCTAAATGCCTGTGTCATCCAGAACCACAATCAAAAGCGGGTATTAAAGACCAATCAACATTTTGCTTCAGCGAAACGAGTCACACGCAATTTCAAGATGCCGTAGGTAAGTGGCAGCCCCCACAGCAAACCCTCAGTCCTGGAAGAACCAGGATTTCCGTCTGCCACGATGGCAAAGAAATGTCAACAGTGGGCAAGGAGCCCACAGTCTGGCTCAGTGAGGCGGGACTGACCCATCCCAGCAAACGCAAGGAAAGGAGTGAAAACTGTGTTTCATAGTCTCCCTCCTTGGAGAGTTACAGGAATACAGTCATTGGAGTACAGTAATGCCACCAGTGTTCCTCGATGCACCAGACAATTCCAACTGGCTTTCCAATAACCCTCGTCAACTTCATGGGGACTTTGGTATCGATTCAAAATTTTTAAAACAAACCAAAGACGAAACCACAGAGGGGCGTGGGTGTAGCTCAGTGGCAGAGCACATGCCTGGCATGCAGGAGGTCCTGGGTTCCATCCCCGGTACCTCTGTTAAAAAAAAGCAAACCAAAACAAAGCAAAACCACAAAAAATTAAAGAAAAATACCACAGAGAGAATAAAACATGAGGGATGGCCGGGGTCTTGGGGACGGAGGGACTTTAGGACCCTGAAACTATTCTGTAAGATGTTATGATATGATGGTGGACAGAGTTCATCACCTATTTGTAAGAACCCCCAGGATTAGGCAACAGAAAGAGTGAACGGTCCATGTAAACTTTCAGTGAACTAAATTTTAGTTCACAATATTTCACTTATTATTTTAGTTTGTAATTTTGCCATTATAGTTGTAGGACTTTAGTTAATAACAATGCAGCAATGTTGGCTCGTCAATGATCAAACACGAACCCCACTCATGCAAGATGTGAAAAATAAGAGAGATTGTCCTTGCGTCAGAGGGAAGAGGGCATATGGGAACTCTCTGCTTTCTGCTTTGGGTTTTTCTGTAAACCTGAAACCCCTCTAAAAAAAAAAATCTATCAGTTTTTAGAAATAGAATGAAGCTTAAAAATAAAAATGAAGTGAAATAAACCTCTTGCTGTCCAAATTTAAGCCAAGAGTTGCCCTTCTGTTGGTCCATCATGACTCCTTCACTGTTGAAATCAACATATTGTCTCTTTATCACAAGACGAAAAAAGATTGTAACTCTGTGTAACGTCGACAGACGTTAGCTAGATTTATTGTGGGCTCATGGCTCACCATATTCAAATACCAAGTCATTACGCTGAACACCTGAAGCTAATCTAACGTTATATAGCAATTATACCTCAGTAAAGGAAAAAAACACTCATTAGATGCTCAGAATTTTGAGGGCAACGTCAAAATGAGCTGACATCCTAAGTGGAGATACCTCTTGGCAAATACATCCATTACGGTTCTGCCAACATTGGTATTCCTCAATAGCATCTACTTTTTTTTTTTTTTTAACACTCAAGGCTCCATGAACTTGAAAAGAAAATGTGCTCAGCACACAGTGTCCTTACATTTCATAACTGCATATTGGGTGCTGTTTTCTGTATCTTTTAAAAAAGATCTGTTTTTAAATTTTCTTTTCTACCTAAGAATGGCAAAATCGTTTGAAAAGCCAGAGCATTTATCTAAAAGGATTGGAAAATCTTTAACCAGTGTCCCTTATTTCCACACATCAGCCGCATGTGGGTTTTAGTGACATAAAAGGGCTGATAAAAAAGGGAAAACAGACTACAGATTAGTTACAAATAACACCCCGAGTTGCACAGCCCAAAGTAAATTATTTATGTTAAATGCTGAAATCTCTTAAAAACTGGGAGGTGCCAAGCAGCTCACAGGATCTGAGCACCCGTGTACTCAGCCACCTCCTGGGTGATCATGTTTGATACACTTTAATGTTCTCATGACTCTTCATGCTTGACCTGCAAATGGACGAATAATTTTTTTTCAATATTCATTTCCCACACCTACAAAAACAATGATACCAAATTCTACCACACTCAGCAAAACAAGATGGGTTTCTATTTGGTGGCACACAGAACTATCAAAATATGTGAAATACGAATAAATTTTATCATTAAAATTTATATATAAATCCACGTTGAATTACTATTGATTATTCACTAATTACCAAACATTGGAACACTTCCTTGTCATTACTAAGCAGTGTAGCAAACATAAAAATGATTATCATTATCACCCAGTATACAAAACATAAGAAAATCTATTATTATTACAGAAATAGAAAAGAATCAAAAACGTATTATTATTGTTATTGTTAAGCAAGGCTTATGATGGGTTCTGCACTGAATACCAAACATTATGATAAACTCTTGACATTAAGTATCTTGTGCTGCTTGGACAACAGTCACGTGACTCTGTTCCTGAGGCAAAGCCAGAACCCAACCCCAGGCTGGTTGGATTTGAAGGCCAGTCTTCCTAACCCTGACAGTCTGATGAAAACATAAACATTGAATTAAAAAAAAAAAAAAAAAAAAGACAATGCTTCTATTTACAACCACAGATCCCTTTGAAGAAGAGGGACTCTCCTTAAATAGAAATCTTGGAGTTCTTCGGGGTCTTGGGAGGCACTGGCTATGTGCCTTGGGGAGAGCAGAGTGGATTTTCCAAAACAGTGGATAAGGAGAAGTTCAGGGAGCCAAAGGGTATTTACAAACAGGCTGCCTCACCTGAGAGGAAAAGCGTTTGCATTTCTCCATTCTAAACTATCCCCACCCCACCCCCACCACTGGCAGGCAGAAGACAAGGAGCATGAAATTCAATTTTGGCCTCAAAATATGCAACTATAGAAATAAAGAGAAACAGAGAATCAATGGAGAAATAGAAGGATGAGTGGATGAATGGATGAGTAAAAGGGAAGGGTGGATGGATGGATGATGTATGGATGAATAGATGGATAGATGGATTATGGATGGATGGATGGTGGATGGATGAACAGATGGATGGATGGATGATGGATGGATGAATGGTGGATGGATGAACAGATGGGTGGATGGATGGATGATGGATGGATGAATGGATGGATGGATGATGGATGGATGATGGTTGGATGGATGATAATCTATACTTGTGTGTGTAAAACACTGAGATTTTTTAGAAACAAAATTTACAGGAAATCCATTCTATTTCCTTATTTCCACCCCTTCTATTCCTCAGCACCTGCTGGAGTGATTCCAAAAGTGAACACATTTGGTCTAATCTCTTTTCATGGAACCTTGTTTCTAAGCAATAAAAAGTAACAAACAGAGAGCAGACCAAAACACACAACATTTGCAAGAAGGCCCAGAGGATGAAGCAAACTCAACAGCTTTCAAACAACAAGCCTCAGGGAATCTAGAGCTGAGGTTACATAAACTTGATCTAACCTTGACATCAGATGCATTCCCCACTTTGCAGCATTTAACCTACAAGCTGAGATGCTCGTGTCTCTTGAGGGAAAAGCATCCAGAGGAAATAGCAAAGGAGGGTCCAGTGGTCTCGTATCCCAGCCAGGTAGCCTGCAGGCTGCAGCACCTGCCCTATTGACATAGCAATGCTATTCAGATGCTTAGAAACTTGGTGGGGAAACAATGCTCTTTTTTTTTTTTTTTTTGCACAAAATGTAAATGACTCAATGTGGAAACAAAACAAGTAAATGTATCACCTTTGGAGCATCTTCATTTCACCTAATTCAAGGTAGTTCAAATTTAAATAGATGACTGGCTCTTTTTGGACGAGGAAGGGAGGTCTCTGTATTTCCAAAGGGTGTGGCAAAGTAGGAGCTTCCCTGGGAAGTCTTGGAAGGTTAATTCAATGTATCAGTTTCCTACAACAAGGAGGCAATTCTGTGTCATCTTTCTCAGAAAACTTGCCAGAATCCCGTGGAGAAGTATCTCCACCAGCAGTGATTTTCGTGTCTTCATTCTCCTTAGTTATGGGTTCTGCTTTTTCGCGTGGGGAGTGGTGTCGTTTCCTAACCTTAACAGCTTTGTAAGTGGACTGGGAGGACAGCCAGTGTCTGAGGGCGTGGATTCTAACACGGGTCTAACCCTCCAGAGACAATCTGTACGGAGAAGCATCTCCTGGTCAAAATTGTAGAAAAGGACATCCCATTTGTCACAGAGTCACTTTTGTTTGGTTGGGGGGCTGGCTGGTGTTTCTCTAAAGACCCAAGCCCGGCGTGGTCACTCGGGGTGTGGTTGTACCAGGAAGCCAATGGCGGGTTGGCAATGCATTGAGTCTTGGAAGCTGAAACATCTGAGAACATGGAAATGTGAGCCGGGACTGGTCGGCCAGTTCTCCAAAGGGCTTCATGAGTGGCTGTTGACTAACGAAGATGAGCATCAGCCTTAACACTGGTCATAAAAATCCCTAAAGTAACCCCAGCCCCCAAAACGGGATGGAAGCCGCTCCAAGCCAAGGCGTCAACTCCTGTTGCGCTTTTTACTGACGTATGGTTGATTTAAAACGTTCTGCTGGTTTCACGTGTACAGCAAAGTGATTCAGATACACATACGAGATTCTTTTCCATTGCACATTATTGCAAGATATTGAATAGAGGTCCCCGTGTTCTACAGTAGGTCCTTGTTGTTTGTCTATTTTATGCACAGTGGTGTGTATCTGGTTATCCCATATGCCTAGTTTGTCCCTCCCCAACCGCCTTCCACCCTTGTCGTCCTTGAGTGCATTGCTAAGGGTGTGCACTCAGGAACGGTCTCGAGGGGGGTCTCGAATGGTGGATAATCCCAGACTCAAAATCAAAACAGGGTCACTCCATTGCCCGAGGAACCCTGGTGCACCCAGTGGTGCCCTGAAGCTGGGGTGTTGTCATATTTTAGGGGAGCTTCCATCTGAATCTTTGCTCCTTTACTCCTCATTTAGGGCCCTTGCCCTGATCTTCCCTTAGGCTCCTTTGGGAATTGCCACATCCCGTGGAATCAGCACACAATTCGGAGTAAGTCTGTTACGGACTGAGTTATGTCTCCCCACCCCCAAATTTAGATGCTGAAATCCTAACCCCATGTGTGGATGAATTTGGAGACGGGACCTTTAGGGAGGTAACGGAGGTCTCACGAGGTCCCAAGGCAGCACCCTGATCCCATAGGGCTGTGCCTTTGTAAGAAGAGGGAGAGATACCAGAGCTCTCTGTCTCTCTGTCTCTGTCTCTGTCTCTCTCTCAGCATGTGCAGAGAATTGGCCACGAGAGGACACAGAGAGAGGACGGCTGTCTGCAAGACAAGGACAGACTAATCTTAATCTCAGATTCCAGACTCCAGGACTTCCAGTGTGGGACTGAGAGCTTCTGTTATGGGAACCCCCAACTGACTCATACAAAGAGTTTCCTGTTTGTGTCCTCTAAGATTCCTTTAAGACCAACCCTTGTGCCCATTACACATTATAAGCCCTTAATAGTTATGTCTGTCAGTAGGACATTAAATCTGTGTTCTTTTCCTCATTTGTTCTTGCGTTTCTTTTGGTAGAACCATCGAAAAGACCTTATTTATTTTCTTATTAGTATAAATGGTTAATTTTTTTCATATGATTAAATATTCTTGTGTCAGTGTATTGAAATGAAATTGACTTGGCTTAATGATGTTATAAACAGCAACTTGATAAACTGTCATTGATTCTATGTTTTGTCTAGAAAGGTTGTTTTGGTTTTGTTTTTTGGGGGGGTTTTGTTCACATCCATATAGAAAATGACACTTGCAAATAATATGATTATCTTTCTTTCCAGTTCTTGCACTTTTTTTTTTCTTGTTCTGGTCTGGTTGTGCTGGCTAGAACCTCCTAGGTAGTGTCACATAGAAATGACATTAAGTTATCCCTGAATTGTTTGTGATTTTAAGGGAAGCACTTTCAAAAATTTCACTATCTGGTAGAATGTGCAAGTACGTTATTTTGTAGGAAGCTTTTATTTATTTTTTTAATTTTTTTTTAACATTTTTTATTGATTTATAATCATTTTACAATGTTGTGCCGAATTCCAGTGTAGAGCACAATTTTTAAGTTATACATGAACATACATATATTCATTGTCACACTGTTTTCTCTGTGAGCTTCCACAAGATCTTGTATATATTTCCCTGTGCTGTACAGTAGAATCTTGTTTGTCTATTCTACAATTTTGAAATCCCAGTCTATCCCTTTGTAGGAAGCTTTTATTCGATTAAGGAAGCTTTGATTTATTTCTGGTTGGTGAAATCATGAATGCATGCTCAATGTTTATCAGTTATTTTCTGCATCACTTGGCAGGAGAAGTGCTTTGTTTTGATTTCATTTTGTTCTTTCCTTCAATTCGTTCATATTTAATGTGCAGTCAGACGTTGTAAGGTTGAACCTTGCGTTCCCAACATAAACCAAACTGAGTGAATGGCTTACTTAATTTGTTTTGCTGGCACGCAGCTTCGAAATTTGCCATTTTTACTCACAGTGAGATGGCTCTGTAATTGTCTTTCCTGTGCTTTCTTTATCAAGTTTTGGTATAAAAATATCCCCAGCTTCAAAAAAAAAAAAATGCTTTGGAGATGGTCCTTGTTTTTCTGTTGTCTGGAGAAATTTGGACAACACTGGACTTTTCTGCTGTTTCACGGAACTACATGAACCTAGCATTTTCTTGGTGACACGCTTTCTAACTGCTGACTCAATTCATTAAATTTCTATAATATTTTTCAGGTCTTACACAGGTATTTCAGACAGTTTTGGTAAAATACAATGTTTTACGAATGCATCCTTGTGCCCAAGTTTTTAAATGTAAAGGGACAAAATAATTCAAAATTATATTTTATATATATTATAATATATATAATATATATAAAAATATGTAAAAACACTATTTCGTCTTAAGTTATATCTGCGTTTTATTATTCCATGGCACATTCTATTTCCTTTGTACGTTCAATCTTACCAGAATTTGGTTGATTTTACCACTTCTATTTCAGTGTGCTTTTAACTGTGTTACAAATTAAAATCTAATTTAAAAGAAAATTAATGTGTTAAAAGTAAATTTTTAAGGAGAAGAGGTAGAGCTCATTGGTAGAGGGTATGCCTAGCACACATGAGGTCCTGGGTTCAATTCCCACTCCTTCCATTATAATAAAAATTAACAAATAAACCTAATTACCCCCCCCCCAAAAAAAAAACCTGAAAATAAAAATAAGTAAAATTTTCGGGAGGTAGAGTGCATGCTTGGCAGGCATGAGGTCCTGTGTTCAATGCCCAGTACCTCCTCTAAAATAAGTAAATGAATAACCCTCTCCCCTCAAAAAAAAAAAAAAAAAGAAAAGAAAAGAAAGGAAAAAACTTTAAAAAGCTAACAAAATTAAATAAATAAATTTATAATAAAGAATAAAAATTTAAACAAATCACTAAAATTCAATTTTAACTTAAAATGACGTTTATTTAAAAAAAATTTAGATGCTTTTCATCTTGTCTACGTGGTTCCTTTCTGTTTCATTTTGCTTTTTTAATATAAGAAACCCTGTGCTTTTCCTTTTCTTTCTTCCTCTTTTGTGTGTGTGTCTGGCTGCTCTTTTTCTAAGCTCCCAGGTCGGACGCTTGGCTCTTTTCGTCGATGCCATGTGTCCCTTCCCTGGCACAAACACTGCACCTTCCAGGTCACGTCCGCGCACCCCCCAGCTTCTGAACCGTGGACATGAGTAGCAAGTGGACAAAACATGGAAGTGCCAATGTCAGTAGAAGGGTGCAGCCAGGTTTCAAAGATAAACATTTGCCCCTCCGCTCCCCCGTGAAGGTGGCTGTGTTCTACCCTCTCCCCGGGGAATTTGGAAAGAACGGATGCTCTGGGACGCATTTAGGGAAAAACATGCGTGTCTGGGAGCGGGAAGCAGGGACAAAGGGAGTCAGGGGTCAGGGGAGACTTCTGCGGTCGGAACAAA
This sequence comes from Camelus ferus, assembly GCF_009834535.1. Classification (NCBI taxonomy): domain Eukaryota; kingdom Metazoa; phylum Chordata; class Mammalia; order Artiodactyla; family Camelidae; genus Camelus; species Camelus ferus. Next base: position 11,848,328 of record NC_045732.1, read on the forward strand.
GGAAGCAGGAAGATGCATCGCCGTGCCCTGAGCCTGGGCTCAAAGCATCGTGACTCAGGTGACCCGAAGTGGCACACGCCAGACCCACGTGGGGAAGCCCCAGAGGGACACAGCCTTCATGCCTGTGTCTCTGCACGTAGACCAGAGGATTCGTGGAAGATGCCTCACGCCTCCCACCTTCCTGTGGGCGGAAGACACAGGTGCTCGCTCTGTGCTGGCTTTGGAGAGCAGGGGCGATGGGGTTTGGTACCCGGGTGGGCAGTTCCGCAGGCGAGCGGGACCCAGGCCCCTCCCAGGCTCCCTGGCATCTTTCCTTTTTCTTCTTCTTCTTTTTTAAAAAATTTTTTGAGGGAGGCAATTAAGTTTATTTATTTATTTAGTGGAGGGACTGGGGACTGAACCCAGGACCTCATGCCTGCTAAGCATGAGCTCTACCACTGAGCTCTACCCTACTCACCCTTTTCTTCTCCTTTTTTCAATTTTTTTTTTAAATTGAAGTTATTGAGGTACAGTGGGTGTGCAATGCTACATAAGTTTCAGGTGTGCAACATAGTGATTCACAGTTTATAAAGACAACACTTCGTTTATAGTTACTATAAACTCCTGGCTCTATTCCCTGTGTTGTACAATGTATCCTTGTATGTTATTTATTTTACACCTAATAATTTGTTCCTCTTCCTCCCCTGCCCCTGTCCTGCCCTCCCCGCTTCCCTCTCCCCACTGGTCACCACTAGTTTCTTCTCTGTATCTGTCGCTCTGTTTCTCTTTTGTGACATTTGCTAGTTTGCTTTATTTTTTTCGGTTCCACCTGTAAGTGGGATCAGCCAGCCTTCGTCTTTCTCCGTCCGACTCACGTCACTTAGCACGATGGCCTGCAGCTCCGTCCAGGTTCCTGCGTCCGTGGCAGCTTTCCGGCGATGCTGAGTGAAGGAGGGTCCGCACACCTGGTTCGCCTCCCCGGGTACAAGGCAGGGGGAGGGTTAACTGACCTGGTGAGCATCGTCTGTGTGTACTGACCACTGCCTTTTTTAAAAAGGCTGTTCATCATTTCTTTTTTTTTTTGCATTCATTTTGATCTTTTTCAATGTTGCACTGACATCGCACAGCTCCTGACGTGGCCATGGGGACTGACTGCTATTGTGTCATGTACAAACGTGCTGGCAATCAGATTTCCTTTTGGTTTCAAAACAGCACCGTATCTTGTGTTCTTCACGGTCCTGGAACAACCCACATCTTGTGTCCATCGATGGCACTTGGCCAACACCGGTTGACATCTTATCTGTCTTAATATCACATTTACAAACACGTATCCGTGATTCCTGATGTAGCATTTACACGTCAATCTGTAGCTTCTTTGCAGGGATTTTTTTTTTTTTAAATCTTCCCTTTTAATTTAGTTAAAAAGAAAGAAACCATCCATAAACACGAACTGGTCAAATGGAAATTGTAAAATGTTCTCGCTTGCTAGAAGAGGGTTTAATTCCAATAAGCACTTTTTTTTTTTTTAAAGTGTAGTATCATTTCCTTGTTTAAAAAAAAAGTCTGTGGTTGTCATGACTGAGTTTTGAAAGCTCTTGTGGGTTCTACTGTGTCCCCCAGCCGCCCTTACCCCCCAAAGATACCCTGAAATCCTAACCCCAGTATCTCAGAAGGGGACCTTATTTGGGAACAGGGTCTTGGCCGATGCAATCAGGTTTCAGACACTGAAAGAAGCCAGACCCGAAAGGCCGCATGGGTACGTGGTTCAGTTTATACAGAATGCCCAGAACTGGCCAGTCCGCAGACACAGAAGGCAGATCCATGGTCACCAGGGGCTGGGGGAGAGGAGGGAGGAGTGACCGCTTGATGGATACAGGGGCTCCTGTTTTGGGAGGGGTGATGAAATGCTCTGGAACTGGACAGAGGTGGTGGCTGCACAGTGTGGTGAACACACAAGCTGCCCCTGAATTGTCTGTTTTATGATAGTTCAAGCAGCAGGGGAGGAAGGTTGGGGCACTCTCAGAACCTCTGTCTCTTTCTCTCTGTGTGTATGTGTGTCTTTTACTCTCTCTCCCGCTCCCCAAATTCTGACAACGCAATGTGTCACCAGACAGTGCCAAGTGTCCCGTGGTGGGGCTGCAGGAACAAAGCCCATCCCAGCTGAGAAGCGTGGGACCAGGTCTAGCAACGCAGAGAACCGAGTCCCCCGTGTGCACCCCGAGGCCCTCCGCCCTCCCTGCCCCGCATTGCCCACGGCTGCGACCACGCCCGCGCGGCTGGGTGTTCCTTCTCTGCCTGCCACCCCTGCCCGCTGCCCGGGCCCGCCTTCTCTCAGGCCACCGCTGCCCACGCGTCCACCTGCTTTCTGCAACACAGCTCCTCCGTTCAGCCCCAAATGCACCCAAGATGCCGAGATGCCACCACACCGGCTGGGGGCTTTTCCAACAGTCGCCGTCCCCTTTTTCCACCACGAAGAGTCCAGAACCTGGTACGCAGACCCCCCCCCCCCCGTCTCGCACCCGGGGTGGCATATGCTTGGAGCTTGTTGGATACAGTGCAAGCGAGAAGCAGCCTGTGGCAGCTTCCAGGAGCCTCTTCGGAACGGCCGGCTCTGGGCCACGTGTTCTTCTTCGAAACCTCCAACGTCCCTTGGAGTAAAACAAAAGTAATTCTGAATTCTGACGGTTTGACCTCTCTTCCTTCTCAATTCTGTTTTTAATTTCAGCAGAACCTTCTGGAAGATGCTCGGATCCCAGGAGTTGCCCCAAAGAAGGTCGTTTCAGGCATCATGCAAAGGGAACCATTTTTTTTCCCCCAAACCCTTCAGCCTTATTCAAGTCGGACACCAGCATGAGACATGGGCCCCGCCAGATTCTGTCTCCTGGTTTACGTTTATTGCAACACCTTATACACTAATAGTAATTACGTTCTGATCATCGCTTGAGAGAAATGCTTTCACATATGTTCTTGAAGCCTCAAAACATTGCTGAGCAACACATCCCACTGCTAACGTTTCCAAGGAGGAAGCAATTTAAAGCATCGAGGTTCTCCAAGGTAGGATTCCAATCATACCACTTGGCTTGCAACAAATAACCTTCATTTAATCATTAAAAAAAAAAAATGGGGATGAGCTTTCCTCACTCTGTGACAAACACACCACCTCATCGAATGCGATTCAAAGCTCTTCTTTGAGATCTAAACACACACGCGCATAAAGAAGCACTTTATTTAATAAAGCATATCGAAAGTCAAACAAAGCAAAACAAAAATTACCTTTTTTTTTTCTCCCAAACCACTGAAACAGAACTAAAAGGACGACTGCAAACACACGCACACACACACTCCTTTCCTTGCAAAGAAATGTGCTGCCATTAGCTGGAAGAACGTCTGATTATACATAATTACACAGTGATTAGGTTTGCAATGGCACTTTTATTATGTGTTGCATTAGATGGTTAGCATAATTACAGCAACCCGTTTCAAACTGTTATTAAAACCACGTAATCGCTCGACGGGGCTGGGTGACAGCACAGAGCTGACGCTCTCTGGAACACATAGATGCTAAATAAAGCCTCCCCCAGCCCATCGAAAGTTCACTCCAAACACAGCGATTTCAGAATGAAGCAACTGCTTAAGCATCGAAATGCAGCTCAGAGGAGCCTTTCCTGGTAAAACCTAGAATAGGAAAGGAAAAAGAAAAAAAAAAAAAAAAAAGACGAAATCGGCAGATGGAAGAGACTTCTGTGTGAGGATTTTTAACGCGTGCTGGGTTGGAAATGGGCAAGTTGTCAGTGATCAGAGGTGTGATTGGATTGAAGGCTATTTGAGGAAAAATACAGAAAGGGAGCGATGCAGATGAACTTTTGTGTTTCCTGGTCAGGAAATACATCGGAAACAGGTTGCGGTCAGCAGAATTCTCAGGCGGCCTCAGTTGTGGGGTGAACGAAGGCCCCCCCAAAATGTATGTCCACCCAGAACCTGCCAAAGGGACCGTATCTGGAAACAGGGTCTCTGCAGATGGGATGACGTGAAGGACCTGAGAGGAGGTCCTCTTGGAGGAGGTGGCCCTACATCCAAGGACAGTGTCCTCAGAAGAGACAGAAGAGGAGAGACACAGACACAGAGGAGACGCCACGTGGAGACGGAGGCAGAGACGGGCGGGAGGTGGCCACCAGCCCAGGGATGGACGCCTGGGGCCCCCAGAAGCTGGAAGAGGCAGGAGGGACCCTCCCCTGGAGCCTCGGGAGGGAGCGCGGCCCTGGGACACCTTGACCTCAGACGTCTGGTCTCTAGGACTCGGGGATTCATGTTGTTTGAAGCCCCGCAGTTTGGGGTCATTTGGTGTGGCCACCCCAGAAAATGAACAGAATAGCGCTGTGTCCTCACCAGCCGGTCTACGAGAAGCAGAGGCCAGAATTCCACCTTCTGCAGGATGGGTAGTCAACTAAAAAGTCGCAAGGTTTGTTTACACAGTGTTCTCACCCTGAATTCCCCGTCCCTGGGGCTAAGGGTGTCCTGCTACCTACGCAGGCAGGGAGGGCACCTTTCATAGCGGAGATTTATGGGCCGCTTTCAGAGAGACAGACAGGAAGGTCAGAGTCCTTCTTGCACGGGCTGTTTCTTAAGTAACTCTAATTCAAAATCATCTGTATGCCGTTGAGGCCTTTTTGGGGGGGGACCTGCCTTGGGTCCCAGCACCCCTAAGGACAGAGAGGGGAATTGGTCCCGTCCTTAAGAAAGCCATGGCTCTCACACGTCACAATCCCGGAGGCCACCAAGACCTACTTTATCCACATCACTTCCTCACGTAATTAATTCTCTTCTAATTCTGTAAGGAATGGGCTCCCCGGCCAGAAGAGTCGGGTGCCCGCAAGTGTCCACGGCCCCCGAGGCTGCACCCCAGGGGAAGAAGCCACGGGGGACACGGGCACCCAAGCAGAAACGTGGGGTCCAGCCGGGGAATGAAAAAATCTTGCCAGCCGTATCAGTGCACAAAGGATGCTGCGGCCATCAAGGCATCAGCTGCCACCACCTTTGCCCACAGCGAGAGGGCGGGACTCAGGGTGCGGACAAGCAGGCAGCCGGGCCTCTGCAGCCGCCCCCGGTGGGGCCCCTGAGGGAGCTCAGATGTGGACGAACAGGACCCTGGCCCCGGAGAGCTGGGTGCACATCAAAGGAGTGATTTCAGTGAGCCCAGACCTTTGCACCTTCCCATGCACGGAAAAGCGCCAAATCCCTTACCGTGAGATGTCTGGCTTTCTTGCATTAACAGTCATCTTCTGATGTTCCCACTACCTGGCCTTTGTTGCAAAAACTCCTGTACACCCTGGCTTCTCCCCTGCCTCTTTGGGACAGCCTCGTAGAGCATCTGAGAGGC